>NC_056726.1:264989120-265026620 GCF_019279795.1 Protopterus annectens | reverse complement strand
AAATTGCATTTAGCTATTTTTTTTCATGGTAAAAGTAATTGTATTTTTGGTAATGAGGACAGTACTTTAATGTCATTTACGTCTATGGATGATTCTGATGATAGTTTTTACTCTTGTCCATCTGAAAATCAGGATACAGTTAATTATACTGCATATAGTAAATTAGATACATCTAAAGTGATAACTAAAAGTGATTTTGTTCCACCATTTATACATGAGGGTATAAAGAACTTTGCAGCAATGATTGATTTTGCTATAGAAGAGATATATAATGCTTTTGAAGTTAACAAACATAAAATCAAATATAATTTGACTAAATTGGAATGGCAGGCATTGCAAACTCTAATTAATAATCATCAATTAATAATAAAGCCAGCAGATAAAGGAAATAAAGTGGTATTAATGCATCATACCCAATATGCTGGAATGTGTTTAGAACATCTTAATGATACTGAGACTTATAGGAAATGTGATATTAAAATATATGATAAGGCATTAAAACAGTTTGATGATTTATTACACAAGGGACTTCGGTTAGGATATATTACAAAGGATGATATAATGAAGAAGTTTAAGACAAAGAATTGTGAGATAGCTCTATTTTGCTGTTTACCAAAAGTGCATAAAAACGCCACTTCTCCTCCGGGACGTCCCATTGTATCAGCATGCAATTACGTTTTACATAATATGGGAATTTTCTTACATAGTTTCCTGTATCCATATGTTGTTAAACAAACATCTTATATTAAAGATAGTTTTGAATTTTTAAATAAAATTTCTTCAATTGTATGGACACAAGACATGTATTGGTTAACAGCAGATGTAAAAAGCTTATATATAAGTATCAGACATGAATGTGGGCTAAGAGCATTAAGAAAAATATTAGGAGATAACCCTCATCAGTCTTTTTATATTATAGAGTTAATGGAATTCTGCCTTAGGAATAATTATTTTTATTTTGATGGTCAATTATTTCACCAGTTAAAAGGTACAGCTATGGGGGCAAGTTTTGCCCCTATGTATGCGAATGTACTAATGAATTCTTTTGAACTAGAATTTTTGTATCAGATAAAATTTTTCAAAAAATATGTGGTCAGGTACTACCGTTACATTGATGACTTGATTTTCATATGTAAGGGAGGTATAAATGAAATAGAAAACTTTAAAAAGAATCTACAAGAAAATCAATTTGGTTTAGAGTTTGATGGTTTTCAACTGGGTAATAGAGTAAATTTCCTGGATCTGACTTTGGAAGGTAGGGACAATGGCAAAATAGCCACTAAAATATATAGGAAATTTGAAGATAGCTTAGATTTTTTAGATGGACAAAGTTACCATCCTTCACATCTTATTAAATCTTTACCATATGGGGAGTTTATTAGAATAACGAGATTGTGCAATAATAGTTATGAGTTAGAAATAGAGTTAAGGAAAACTTCTGAGTTATTTATTAGAAGAGGCTATGACAAAAAAGAAATGGAATTATCTTTGAAAAGAGCAAAAAGCAAAAAATTATGTGCAAAGGGAGATAAAAAAAGAAAAGTAGAAGAAAGAAATAAATATTCGGGCCAACAAATGTATATGGTTTTGATGTACGATTTAATAGCAGAACAAGTTAAAAAGGCAGTACAAATGTACTGGCCTTTTTTATTTAAATATAAAGATCTCATAGAAATAATTCCGCGAAATGTCACATTTTCTTATAAAAGAGGTAGAAACCTCAAAGACATGCTTGTACATGCTAGATATTCTAGACCTCATGTTAGTTTAAAATTGGAGATAGGGTCTATGGGCACATACCAGTGTGGTAGGTGCATTTCTTGCCAATATATAAGTAGAACTTTTGAACATATAAATGGTAGAAATTTCAAACCTTTTGGCAAGTTTTCTTGCAACACAAAAGGAGTGGTGTATGCATTAAAATGTCCCTGTGGATTGTTTTATATAGGGGAGAGTAAACGAGCTTTCAAAGTTAGACTTCAGGAACACATAAGGGATATAAAGAATAAAAAAGTGGAAAGTCCCTTAGCTATGCACTTTAAAGACTAACCAGATGGTTTGTTAGCAACAGTTTTAGAACATATTATAGTGGACAATAATAGTGAAGTGATTAAGCAAAAGCTTTTATATAAAGAGACTGTTTTTATATTAAAATATGGTACAATGACACCTAGTGGTATAAATGTGGAATGTAATTGAAAAGTTTTTTTATGAATTAATGATGCTTTTAATTGATGGCTTGATTGTTTAATTAATTGTTTTAAGATGATATAAATATTCATGAAATGTTCTTTGTACTCATTCTCCTTGAAGGTGTGAGCCGAGGCGCTAGAGAGACTAATAAAACAGTGTTGGATCTTTCATTTGGTCGTTTTATCTGGATCTCTTGGATTTTTTTATTTTGGTTGTTAATACTTTTACATTTTAAACCTAGTAATTATTTCTGTTTCAAGACAATAGAAAGAAACCTATAGCTGTAGACATCCTGCCTCCTTCAGTGAAGCTAAGAGATAAACACAATCATAAAACAATTCACTTATTTTCTTAAAGTTTGCAGGTAAATTCTGTTCTTTTCCAGTAGGGTACACTGTGGTTACATTCTTGAAGATCAGTACAGAGCACACAGTTCAACACCCTCGTCTGCACCAGTAGTTTAATAAACATATAAAATATAGTTCTCTTACATTTGTAAGACAAGCCTATGGATCATATTAATATTCATAAATGATATATGATTATTTACAAAATTCCAGCTAGCTGGGCTGTCAGCATTTTGGTTTGTCACGATTTGAATGAACTGGCAAACACAGTAACATCTTATGTTAGCTTGAGTGAAGATATGTGTGTCTCTACTAAGACCTGGTTAAAATTTAATAAGAGCAAACCCTAGTTCACTATTAAACTTAAGCAGCTTCATCAAGCCAAGGAAAATGCCTACAGATGTGGGGATAGAACACTTTTTAGATAGGCAAGGAACGAGCTGAAAAAAGAAATCAAAGTAGCTAACAAGAACTGTTCTGAAAATCTGAAAAACAGTTTTTAGCCAATGATCCTGTATCAATGTGGAAAGGTCTACAAAACATTACAAACTACAGAAACCATCCCCCTACACTGCAGCTAATTACCAGCTGGATGATAACTTGAATGCTTTTTACTGCAGGTTTGATAAGCCTGAGGCTACAAGTAACACTGTTGCCAGCTTTCTCAGTGTTCAGACTTATATGACTCTCTCTTCCACACATTCTCACATTTGATCTGCATTAATTAACTCTGAAGAGGATGTGCGTCATTTTTTTAAAAGACAGCGCATTAAGAAAGCAGCAGGTCTAGATGGGTTTCACCATCTTCTTTAAAACATTTGCTGATCAACTGGCACCTGTTTTTACTCAGATTTATAATAAATCATTAGAGCTGTGCGAAGTTCCCTTATGCTTCAAACAAGCCACAATCATTCCAGTCCCTTAAAAAAACAGTATAAGAAGATTGGATGGCTACAGACCTGTTGCTTTGATATCAGTGGTCATGAAGACCTTTGAGAGGCTGGTGTTAGCTCACTTGAAGAATATTACAGCTCCCTTGTTAGACCCCCCCCTTCAATTTGCTTATTGAGAGAAATGGTCAGTGGATGATGGAATTAATACAGGTCTGCACTATATCTTGCAACATCTTGACAACCCAGGGAGATATGCAAGGATTCTGTTTATGGACTTCAGCTTTGCATTTAATACAATAATTCAGGAACTTCTTCACTTGAACCTCTCCCAGCTTTATGTTCCTGCTGCCACCTGTCAACTGATCATCAGTTGTCTGACCAATAGGAAACAGCAGGTGAAACTGGGGAAATTTACATGTAGCTATTGCATGATCAATACGCACGCCCACCAGGAATGTGTGCTCTCCCCAATGCTATCCACCCTCTACACTAATGATTGCACCTCTAAGGACCCATCTACCAAACCTATTAAATATGCAGATGATACAACCATTATTGAGCTGATCAGGAATGGTGATGAGTCAGTAGATGGATGGGAGGTTGAGCAGCTGGCCCTTTGGTGTAGTCAGAATAATCTGGAGCTGACAACTCTTAAAACTGTGGAAATGACAGTGGACTTTAGCAGTGGTCCTACAGTATCAAACCTCCTTTATATTTAATACTGCTGTATCAACTGTGGAAACCTTCAAGTTTTGAGGATCTATAATCTCTCAGGATGTGAAGTGGGAGACCAGTGTAGGGTCCATCATAAAAAGGCACAACAGTGAATGTACTTTCTGCATCAGCTGTGGAAGTTCAACTTCCCACAGGAGCTGTTGATTCACAGCAGTCATTGAGTCTGTTCTCAGCTCACCCATAACAGTATGGCTTTGAGCTGTGTGGTCAGGTGTGCTAAAAGTATCATTCGTGATAGTTTGCCCTTCTTATAGGACCTGTACTATTCCAGAATCATGAAATGGGCAGGAAAAATCATCACCAACCCTTCACATCCTGGTCATCATCTTTTTGAACTATTTCCATTGGTCAGGTGTTATAGATGAATGTGCAGCAAAACAAGCAGATATAAGAACAGCTTATTTTTCCACAGGCCATCAAGTTCATAAATAGTTATTTCAGCTTATTAGGCTGAGTACTCTTTTTCTTAAGCCTTTGAGGGTTCTGCAGTATTGTTTACTTATTGTTAATGCTTGTTTCTTTCAGAGTTTATTTTAGTATTTCTTGCGCTGAGTTGCACTTTGCACCTTGCACATATATGTGTATGTATATTTACATTTTTTTGTCTTGTTTTTTATATTGTATGTATGTCGTTTATGTAATTCATACCTGGAGAGTCATTGAAAAACAGAGTTAAATTCCTTGTATATGCGCATACTTGGCCAATAAATGTGATTCTGATTTCAAGAAACAAGAAAATAGATTAAATTTGAACCCGAGAAAATAGCTACCCTCTTCCTCTAGCCCCTTCACATTTAATAAAGAATATCCCTTTTATTCTTTTATCCACAGAGAACAAAACAGTCTTTTATAACATTTGGTCACTAGTAGGAGGGAGAGCTCCTGAAATCATGAAAAATCTGACAGCATATAAATTTCAAGTTCCGGCTCATCTGCTGCTTCAGGCTGAAAAAAATGCAACTCGCAAGCCCAATTGCATGACCACATTACTTACATAACATGCTTATTAGATGCCTTGTAACAATTTGTTAAAATGTAGACAGACTCAAAAAGCATAATAGTCTGTCAGTGAGGCAGTCTGACATCAAAAGTCCACAGCTGTCTCTCCCATTCAAACTTATTTTCAGTTATTATAATACCAGATTCAGAAACTCCAGTTAACCTCAAAGGCCTTCTTGTAATGGCACCAGCATCTTCTTACCTTCAGTCTTTATTCAATCTATGGCCATTGCCACCAGCCTGTTTCTGCTTCACCTCAGAAGTCCCACAATGCCATACAGCTTTCAAATGTCTGTGCCCACAATCTCTATACCATTATCTCTTATCGTTTATTAGGAAATGATACCTGATATATCTTGTC
Organism: Protopterus annectens; assembly: GCF_019279795.1. Taxonomy (NCBI): domain Eukaryota; kingdom Metazoa; phylum Chordata; order Ceratodontiformes; family Protopteridae; genus Protopterus; species Protopterus annectens. The sequence goes on along the minus strand of NC_056726.1, from coordinate 265,021,092 downwards.
TAGAGGAGCCAACCACTACTTTATTTGTACTTTTAAGGATACAAAAAGAAATCTCCTGCACTATCTACAGTGAAGTAGCACTGAGCTGATCAGGAGCTTTAATGACTAAACTACCCAAACCAAATATTGCAATACATGATTCTCCACAATCTCCAGTTTGCACCACCACAGACAGAGCTCTTAATTTCCCTTTTGATTGTCATCATAAGGTCAACCCTTTGGCATCAACTTGTAAATTCTGGTAACATCTATCATCTGACAGCAATACACATGTACCTGCCACGCTATCTGAAAAGCAGCTGGGAATACAAACTAAACCACTGCTGTCAGCTGACACATGTCATACTGCTGCAGTCATATGTACCTACCATTTCATGCAAATAAGGAAGAATGCTCAGCCACCCAGATACTTTTATCTGCCAAGATTAAGCTGCACTTCATGATTACTTTCTTTGCTAACCATTCATGTGTTCAGACTATATAATTTCATCAGCAATTTTAGGGTCTCATTGCAGTTCTATTCACTCAACCAAAACAATGCAAAGGCTAATTCCTTGGAGACAGATCTTACCACCACCTCTGAACAATTAGGTTTCATATGTAGCTACTAGGCTTGCATTCTAGGAGACCATTGAGATGAATAGCTGAGTTTCTCAGTTTTCTAAAATAGCTGACTGATTAAATGATTTGCTCATGGTCATGGAGTAAACAAATGCAGGGTGATAGACTCAAACTCTAGACCACAAGAAGCAGCTTGTTAGTAACTTATGACCTTAATCCTGTTATCATAAGTACACTCTCTATTAATTATTCAGCCTGTCTCTTGGCCAGTGATCTTATTTATATTATGATTTTTCTTTTTTTTTCTTTTTATTCTTAAATGTGTGATAAATCTAGAATTAATTTCCCTTTACAAATGTAAACTAATATGTTAATATCACTATGTTAAGTTCCATATCTGATGTTGTATCTACTGTTAGACATGCTGTATCTACTGTAACTTATGTTGTATACATTGTTTGTCATACTGTATTTACTGTTACTAATGTTGTATGTACTGTCACTTTTACACGGGCCTCCACTCAAAATGGGCGCTGACCAGTCAGACCTTACTGATAAACAACTGTAAAATAAAATAAATAAATAAATAAAACATAAATAATCATGTGCACTAACTGCTAGATTAAAAGAAGGTACTAATAGGAATCAAACCAGTCTCATTTGAAAATGTTCTTAGCTAGCTATTAGGCATGTGGTCCAGGAGTTCACGGACGAGCCTAGCCCAGATTTCTAATTATCCCAGAATACTGCCTGGTTAATTGACTTGCTAAGAGTCATACAGTACACAAGCGGAAGGTGTGGGAATCAAACTGCAGCTTGGTAAGGGCCCATAGCCTTAATCCTCTGCACTAATGCTACAGGGTTAGGCACCTCTACCCTTCCTAAAGACTCATCAATCTGATGGTCTCTTGCAATTATCAGTTATCATGAGCATCATTAGCAGTTTTACACTGGTTTACAAATTAGTTATTTCCCAATCTTTTCCAGCAAATTTATCCCTCCAGACTAGCAAGACAGGTGCCAGTTAACTGAGCCAGTTAGTGTTCCTGTATTGAGACTGAGTGCCATTGCCATTTGGTTCAGGTCACTGATATCTGTTTTAGCACTCAGCTTACAGAAGACAACCAGTTTGCTGTCCATGATTCTGTCTGAGCAAATCTGAATCTCACAAAATTGGACGCTGAAGTATGCCACCCCCATATCACATGGTGCGGGAGGGCTTGCCCTCTGTAAAAAACAAGTTTAAAGAAGAAGAGCAATGTTTGATAGTCACTGTTCTTATGTATTTTCAGTCTTTGTATTCTTTCTTGACTCAACAATGCAAGTCTCATGATTTATGTGGAGAGACTGTGGGTTCTAATTAAATCATTCTTGCGACCTAGAATGTCACGGGCATAATTTCAGCAGATTAGAGATTGACTTCAACTAGCCTACTGATTAAATGGAGGAGATAAATGAAGATCAGGAAGAATGTGAAAATAGTGCAGTCCAGCTTAGGACAAAATGTCATGTGATGTCCAGCTTAGGACAAAATGCTATGTGCTATCCTGGCTTATGACAAAATATTATGTGATGGCCAGCTTAGGAAAAAAGGTTTACGTTTTTATGTCTAAAATCACTAGAAGGTAAAAACTGGAAATAAATGATATGCATAACAATACAGTGGCAAAATATGCAGTCCACCAGTCATTTGCTGGAAGAAATGAATGGTGCTGTGCATACAATTTGGAGTGAATATGTTTATTCTGTATAATTCTCTTGGTTGACCTATGGGACTTGCCTAAAATTCAAACCACCAAGGACTGGAGCTCCTCCATAGAAAACCACTGACAGCAAGTTGTGTCAGCAATGATGCCCTTTTTTGGGGCAATTAATGTCTCCTTTCTTCAAGTTTGTGCATCTGTGAAGCTGGTATATATGAGTTCAGGGGGTGTGAGAGGCTTGATCTCATGCAAAAAACACTTAAAAGTGTGTTTTATTGGTAGTTTTTTCTAGGAGACTGTAGTTTGTTCTAGGAGACTGCAGTTCAGGGATTCAGACCCTTAGTAGAATGAACTGTGTCTGCTCATAGTGGAAGTGATTATCTTGAATAATAATAAATGCCAGCAGTGCATAATAAAGAGTATTTCAGGAATCTATCACCAGATAATAATAAGGATGAAACTCCTACAATTAAAGTCTGCAATGAACTTAACACTTTACAAATACAAATACACAGTTTCAGTCTGTAATTATACTGCAATCATTTATTCAAAAGTGTAAGACACAAATAGTGAGAAATTGCAATCAACATACAAAATGCTTTCAGATACCCTTACTTTTGTTAAGGCGTCATCCAAATCTGTATCCTAGGAAACAACACACTATAAGAAAAATATTAGCAGGCATTCAGTTTCAAGGAAGGAGACTTTATGAAAATGTGGAAAATGAAATGCATTATTATACTATCCTTTTGAATTCTCTCCGGATGTTAGTCTGAAGCAAATGTTTTCAAGTATAAACGGTGAGCATTATTCTACTTCAGAGCAATGTTGTGCACATGTGGAAGATGTAAATTAAGCCTATGACAACCCATGATTTCAAGATAGAGGTCTACATCATATTGGCAGTAAAAATATTTCTATTATGGGTAAAAGTAATACAAAATAACATGTGCTTTTAATTACTAAAGTGTGTGTGTGTCTGTGTGTGTGTGTGTGTGTGTGTGTGTGTGTGTGTGTGTGTGTGTGTGTGTGTGTGTGTGTGTGTGTGTGTGTGTGTGTGTGTGTGTGTGTGCATGTGTAAACTTGTAATTCAAACATACTTATTTGACATGTGTAGTGATGAAGCTTGGTTGTAAGCAGTCTGCTGTTTAGCATCATGAACATGCAGCCTGCACTTACAGATATCCCCTTGACCTAGACAGAGCAAAAGAGAGCTTTTCTTTTTTTTTTTTTGTTTACTGAAGAATATGACTCCTTGATTCGATACATGCCTATAACATGGTGCAGTGGTGCAGCAGTAGCATTGTCACCTCACAGTAAGCAGTTCTCAAGTTTGATTCTTGGATGGGGTGCCTTCTGTGCAGAGTCTGCATGTTCTTCCTGCATTTGTGTGGGTTCCTTCCAGGTGCTCCAGTTTCCTTCCACATTTTAAAGATGTGTTTCTCCTTGGGCCTATGCTGGAAATTGGCTGCATTCCAAGTCAGACTTTCCTTGTAAACAAATAGTCTTGCATGTTTAAGGTCAAAGTAAACAACAAGTAATATAAATACTTGGAAGTATGACAGTATTTATGAAGTAATGTATATATTGTCCTATTTTCCTTTCTTAAAATATTTATTGGTTGTGGAAACCTTGAAAAATAATTTAATTTGTTTTCAAGATAATGCATTACTTAAACACATACTTAATCAAATAATAAAGCAAAACTAACTCAAGCAAGTATTTTTAAACTTAACAAAGAAATTATTATTCTCAAAATTTAGCTTTAGCATGGATATTCTGAAGGGTACAAAGTAAAATACACAACAAATACATTTTTTTTCACATATGCAATAAAGTTTAAACATAGCTGCGCAGGTGTGCCCGTTGCTTAGCTATGCTTAGCCCAGCTGAAATGGCAGGATAAGTTAAAAAGCAATAGACATTCAGCATAAGCATAAGTGCAATAGTGTAGCAGTAAGCGCATATGCCTTGCATGTAATCACTCACAGTCTGAGCCTTACCGAAGTCATTTTGAGTTTGTATGTGTAAACATTACAATTTTAATTTATGTAGGAAGTAACATATATTTTTCAACCAAAGTAGTGTATTAGGCCCAGATGTGAGGTGTCAGTGTAATAAAGTAGTGAAACTCCCATATAAACACAAGTGCCCCATACAGTACAGTCACACAAGAATAAATGTAATTACAGCACATCGGGGGATGTCAGGGAAGGTAAACAAATCTATATTATGTAATGAATGTTGAATCAATCCCATACAGGTAGCAGTCCAATAAAATAAAACATAAGCAATGCTAAGCATTACACACTTATGCTGACCGGGTGTAAGCATTGTGTACATATGAATACTAAACAATGAGTAGACCAGCTAAGTGGATTTGCCCATTGGTAAGCAATGCTGAGCCTGCCCCTTTAAGCACTGCCAACCTTAGCTAAGCATTTTCAAAACCGTCCGATCACGGCAAAGGGTGGGAAATTGGCAGTATTCAAACCCTGCAGGTGGGAATACAGCTCATAACTGGTTGTAGCTCTCCACTGTAGGCAGTATGGTAGGTGTTGGAGAGGGCATGCGCTTTCAGGTGCATCACTGGGGCATACAGGAGTCCAAGGTCATGGTAGGACTCCTGGTAAAAAAAACATGACATGAGACTGCTGCAGGACCAGTATCAGGGCTCTCAATATAAAGCAGAAGCCTGGGAAAGTCTCGCCCATGATCGCACCAGTGCCACTGGTATCCCTCAGTCTGGTGAGCAAGTCCGGCACCACTATGCTGACTTGAAATGGAGGAAGATGGAGCTCTTGAAACAGTGGGTCCAAGAAGCAAGAGAGAGGGGAGATGTCCCAGCAGTGTGTAAGTATTCATAGCAATAACTGTTTACCAAAGTCCAGCCTGTGTATGTGATGGATAAGTATGCACAAATGTTTCTTTATTTTCATTACAGCTCCAGCTGAGTGGGCTGTCAACCAGGAATCCCATGCCAGCAGGTTGCAAAGGCTGCATCGCAAGGCTTGTGAGTAACAATCTTGCTTTTAGTAGTCATACCAAATAAATATAAAGGGGTAAAATGTCACCTGGCAGTATAAAAAATGTGTATGGTTTATACTGAATAAACCAGACAATATGACAGTAATAGTCCCATATAGGTCATATTTAAATAAAAGTGTAACTGCCTGGCAATAAAGTTCTAAATCCTGGACTGGTTGTGTTTACTCTGGTATTGTATGGCATGAAATGTTGCATTCACCAAGATCTGATCTCTGAATAGTAATGTTGTGTTAACCACTGTTTTCAACACTGTGCTATATAAAAATATGTCTAGAATGTCTGCATAAGAATGTTGTAATTACAAGGTCAGATTGTACAACCAAGAGAGACTTGGACAGAAAACATTGATAAAAAAGACAGCTGTTTTTCAATAGCTCACTCTGGTGATATACAAAGTGTTGTCTTTTTAGCAGACACAGAATCCCGGGAGTGGTAGTAAGCTGTAGGGGCAATTTTAACTAGGATTTTGTGAATATGTGTAGAAACAGTCAGGTAGTGTTAACAAACATTCCCCCCACAGGTCTTCCAGATAAAAGAACTGTAACTGCCTGGCAATAAAGGTTTAAATCCTGGACTGGTTGTGTTTACTCTGGTATTATATGGCCTGACATGTTGCATTCACCAGGATCTGATATCTAAATAGTAATGTTGTGTTAACCACTGTTTCCCACACTGTGCTACATAAAAAATATGTCTAGGAATGTCTGTATAAGAATGTTGTAATTACAAGGTTAGACTGTTCAACCAAGAGAGACTTAAACAGAAAACACTGAAAGAAAAAAAAGCAGTTTCTTAATAGCTCACTCTGATGAAACACAAATTGTTGTATTTTTAACAGACAGCCATGATTCGAATCCCGAGAGTGGCAGTAAGCTATATGCATAATTTTAACTAGGATTTTGGGAATATGTGTAGAAACAGTCAGGTAGTGTTAAAATACATTCCCCCACAGGTCCTCTAGGTAAGACAAGTAGAAATTAGCTATAATACAGTTGAATTATGCACTGTGTACAAACATACCACTGGCCAAACCAAGGCCATTATGGATTGTAATAATACCTGCAGAGTAATGATTAGAGCAATGATCATTAATGTTGTGAGCACTGCAAGGATATACAAGTTGTTAATTGACATCTGTCTCTCCTCCCCACCATATCTGCAACAATAATCTAAATACATAAATCAATGGGTATGTTTTTCCACCAAACCTACTGTTGGGGCATATGTCCTATTGTTCAACAAATATTGAAATGTGTTTCTTTTAATGTTCCATGTTGAAATACTATCCTTGGTAGCCTGTTGCTAGCAATGTAACCTGCATGCTGTTGTAATGGTCACTGTGGTTCCATATATGAATGGGTTCTGTTTGCTATGCAACTGTTCCAAATCTGTTGTTTTGGGTTAATGAAAATATCTATGCATGCTGTTATAACTAATCCTGGCTTGTGTTGACTATTACTAACCCACATATGTTCTTAAACTGCAACACTATAGCATTTTGGGAAGGCTGGTCCCAGTGGACCCACCTCTCCCACCTCATCTGACTGTGGCACTGGGCCCCAGCATGTCTGGGACCCACCCCAGGACCTACTTGTCTGCTGGTCCTGCACCACCTTTGGGTGGAACCGCCTCAGGGGATGGGGATCGTCCCCCGCAGGAGTGGGTCGAGGACAGGATACATCACCCGAAACCAGGTCCGTGGATTGGTGCATAGTGAGCTCTGAAAGGAGTTTGGAGATCTGCTATGCTAGCTTGAGGGCTGTGTGGCATAATTAGAGGATCAGCCTACCCCTCCTGCTCAACCCCCAGCACAAAAACCTTCTGGGCTGTGAAGGTGCAGTGGTGACTGCCAATGGGTGGGGGCCTCAGTCCCACTGTTTCCATTTGGGGGATCATGGGCTTCCGATTTCCAAACACCCCTCCCTGTCCAAAGTATTTACCCCCCACATGTGTCATATACCATCCCTGTATGTTGTCTTGTCTGTCTTGTCTGTCTTCCTACCCAGCCTACCTCCCCAAATATACCTACAATCCTTCCCCAGCATCCCATTCTCACCTTAAAAAAAAGGCAATCTGTTCCCAAAATAAAGTTCGCCTCATACATAGCTGTCAATTTTGCAAACATGTCCACTGGACACGTAATCTGGTCTAATTGGCTTCACAACACATTATTGTTATCCTCACCCCTCTCTCAGGGGGTTGAGTGCCCAAATATACCTCCAAATTCAGTATATATGCACATCTGCTGCTGTAGATAAAATGGACAGCTATGGATCTTCCCTATACCCGTCCTGCACATCCTTAGCTACTTTCCCTATTGTCTTTCCCTCTGCATGCCCTTTTTCAACACTTTCCTATCACCATTTTTTTTCTTTTCTTTTAAAGAAATTAGCTTGGGGGTAAGTGGGAGTAAGCTCTTTTAAGCAGTAGTAAGTGGGATTAAGCCTGTTTGAGTGGCATTAAGCAAAGCCTACACAGATTAAGCACTTTTAAGGCTAACTGTCCGTAAGCATATTTAACCAGAAGTTAGTATTGCTTACCATCGGGCAAACATGTGCAAACTCGCTTACAACTGCTTAAAAGTGCCTTAATCACTCTGTATCCAACAGTCCTTGTTCTGCCCAGCAACAAAATAATAAAGCCTGTCAAGTCCTTGACCCAAGGCCTTTTAAACTATGACCAAAGTAATGTACCATTACACCGTCTGAGCCATACAAAATAGTGATAACATCCCAAACATATCAGTTAGTACAATCATCCAACAGCAGGGAAAGGAGTCTGTAGAATCAGTCAGGTAGTCTATATATGCATGTATATATGTATGGAGATATGGAGATGCATATATGTGGACAAATATATACATGATATATATATATATATATATATATATATATATATATATATATATATATATATAGAGAGAGAGAGATACATTCACATTCATATCCACATATATGCATACATATATATATATATATATATATATATATATATATATATATATATATAACGGTTAATAAATACATACATAGATATATAAATATATGTATACATAAATATACAGAAATATATGACACCTACAAAGACATGCAATCAGAGGGTCATGCTGCTGCACACTGGAATTCTAAATCAGGAACCTTGATGATTGGATGGGAGAAAGGAAATTCACCCCGGGGATCATGTCAGTCACCCTGCTAGACAGGGGTTCAGGGCAGTAAATAGTGTGGGAAGAAATAGCCAGGGAATTGTTATGGCTAGGCTTGTATAGGCCCTAGGGCCGATAGCCTAGTACCAACCTATGAACCTATGTAAACTCACTCACTGGGAAGTATTCCCTAAAATGGGGAATAATGACATCTGTGCTGTAACAGAGACCTGGATAAAGGCAGCAGGAAGCACCCCTGCAGTACCAACCTATAATTAATTCAATAACATTTGGCTGTAGAATATGGACTGAGGCTCCGAAGGTGGTTGTATTTTCATACTCATAAAGGATGCACACACCTCCAGAGTGGTAGACCAACATTATGCATTACAGATCCTGCAGGCGTAGCTGGCATTGGGTAAGACAGTGGTTCAGGTTGTAGCCTGTGATAGGTTCCCATACATGTCCCAAGACTTACACTCCATGTCCATAAACACCCTGGAGAATATTAGTGTCCAACCTAACACTATTATACTGGTTGACTTCAACTACCCCAACATTAAATGGGAAAGCTACTCATGTACCGATGCACATGCCCATCACATCAACCTGGTCCTTCCTAACATGGGCGACTGTTGCTTTACACCAGCAGTCAACACCTCACATGTTATATCAGAACACAAAGTAATCACCTTTGAAAATCTACAGCCATCCTACCCCCACTGCACAGGTAAACACCATGAAAATCCTTTCCAAAGCTAACTATGGCCTCATAAAAGCAGAAGTGGCTAACCTCATGTCAGCTATGCAAATGGAGACTAGTTGCGTGACAGCTGAATCAACCAACAACGCACTATGAACACATACACAAATGCATGGATACTGCCATACCCAATACAATCAGGACCCTCACCTCCAAAAAAAAGGAAGCTGATCTGGTGGTCCCCTGCCATAAAGAAACTGTACAACAGAAGGAGGGAACCGATATGGAATAAGGTGAAATCCCAATACAGGAAATAAACCTTTATCAGCCTCAATGAATAGTTGAGATCCCTACTCAAATACTACAAAGTTAGCTGTGAGAACAAACTTGGAGCACATAGTAAAGACAAACACAAGGCTTCATACAGTTATGTAAAGAATCTCCATGGCAATACCAAGAATTTTTCTGGGCTGCTAGACAATGGTACCTCCCAGACTGAGCCAACAAACAATGCCAATATACTAGCTGCATCTTGAGTGCAAACAGTACCCCTCACTCCCCCCCAAGGGACCAATCATAATACCAATACACCGCCAGACACCCAGTATTACTACAGCACAGGTTACAACACCACTGTCCAAGGCCAAGAATACAGCCTCTATGGGACCTGAGAATATTCCTGGCTGTGTTCTGCATGAACTACAGAGTGACTTGGCACCTTACCTGTGTGCCCTTTTCAAGCACAGCCTCACTGCAGGCTTTGTCCCTACTGAATTGTGCACTGCTACAGTCACCCCTTCCTACAAACGAGGTGTAACTACAGATCCTGGGAAATACCTCCACAACTGCCTGACAAGTCTGTTATGCGAAGCTATGGAATGCATCACCATGCACCTAATAAACAGGGATATAGGAATCTACAGACTCAGGATCCCACACAGTTTACCTTTGTGAAGAGTAGGTCATACCTGCTCATTCAACCTAGTCAACCTCTTGCCGTCAGTTACCTGAGCTGTGTATGAAGGCAAAGTGACACATACAGCCTACAATGATCTGGCCAAAGCCTTTGATAACATTCCCCACTCACTAAGCTCAGCATCAACCCCTATATCACTAGGTGGGAACAGAGACACAAACACAGGGGTAGATTGGACATACTGCTGTCATACATTGAGACAGTTACAGATGTCACTGGGTGTGTTTTAACATCCTTTATGAGTAATATGACATTGGTAATACCAATAGATGTGAGTATTTCCTGACTGCATTCCCCAGAGTCCACAACTGATTTACCAAGGACACCAACTGACTGGTGAACACACAATACATGACAGGCAGACATATGGCCAGTCTGTGGACAGCGTGCCAGTGAAGAAGTATGTCAGAGACATATAACTGTGAGTCGTGACATCACACATTAAATGCATGTCCACACAAACTCTGTCAATCTATCAATCCACCATGTGCATAACAACACTGATGACATAGAATCTGTTCACAAATCTGGGGATATGTTCCCCATGTTGGTTGGCTGTCTCCAAATATCCTGTCCTGTGATATACTGCCACCCACTGTATGTGAATCTGTAGGCCACCACCTCTGTAATATCCTTCATACAGGCAAGGAAATTGGGCAAGGCCCACATTAAGGAATGTTCCATATGTCGGAACTAGCAGCAGTGTCCAGGCCCACAGCACAATGCAATGTGGGCACCTACATAGTGTTATGGCAGTAGCAATACCTGACAACTGCACATCTGTACAGAGGACAGACAGAAAATATATAGCTATGAGGTTATGCATTAGGATGAATGTATTGAAAGATACATGTATGAAACTGAAAGGTATGCCATTACCACATAGCAGCAGTCCTCAATGATATGTCCAAAGATCATAGTAGTGTACTGTTAATATCAACATATCAGATCAATATTGAATAGGAGATAAATATAAACATACAGCTCAAACACCTAGAACAAGATACTCAGTACTGAGAGTCCAGCTTTGCATGCAGGGGAGTATGGTTCCAGTATTACAATCTGCAATCTACTCTTACTTGAAAAAACACTGTTTAAAGTACTAATGTAATGATACCATATGTGTTAAACTATTTCTGTCAACCAGTGCACTATAGCTGGTGTAACATGCAAGTGTGACTGCATATAACTTGGGATACTACCCATGTATGAAACAAATCCAAATAGAAAAGATTGTGGTACTACCCATATATATCCAGGTGTCCCATACAGTATACTCACACCCCTTGCTAGTGTAATGACAGCTCATAGAAGCATATTATGTACAAGGAATTAAGTGCACTTATTAAATATGTCATTGCCCTGCTATTTTATCAGACTGGAATGTGATCAAAGATTAGCAAGGCTACGCTATGCTTAGCAGGTGTGACCATTGCTTAAATGCAAATGCTAAGCAGATTTGCGCACTGGTAAGCGAAGCCTACATGGTATAAGCACCTATTTGTTTAACCATATGCTAGCACCGCTTACCGTCAGGCATACCTGCGCAAACCCACTAAAAGCTGCCTTAACCACTCTGTATCCAACAGTCCTTGTTCTGCTTAGCAACAAACTAAACAGCCCTTGCAGGTCTTGAACCTAAGACCTTGCATACCATAGCCAAAGCAATTTATCAGTAAGCCACCTTAGCTGCATTGCTAGAGGATGTTTTCTCAAACATACTCTTCTTTACAACCAGTTTACAATAGGGAAGAGACAAGTATGCAACTAGGAAGGATTGGTATCTATAAATATATCTATCTGAATAGAAACATAGAGAGAGAGAGAGAGAGAGAGAGAGAGAGAGAGAGAGAGAGAGAGAGATGTAGGGAGATCCACAGATATATTACCAATAAATACTGAGTTGTATATATATATATATATATATATATATATATATATATATATATATATATATATATATATATATACATACATGTCCCAAAATGCCCATAAAAACATATGCTGCTGATAGACCACCCACAACTGGGGCAGCATGCACAGTTGAATACAAAAGCAGCCGTGACACTTACATCTGCCCCCCCCCACACACACACACACACAGCACAGTCCAAATAAATGAGTGAACAGTTCTCTGCTACAAAATCATGATAGGCCATACACAATGGCCAGACATACAACAATCTCTTAGCAAAACAAATAAAATGTCTGAGCATAGCAAAGAAAAATACAACCAGCCAGTAATTCACACATTTATTATACTCTGATGTCTTGGCCAAAGCCTTCAAGGACTAAACATCACCAGAAATACATGCCTTAATCTCAAGAAGCAATTAACACCTAATTACATAACTGACTACACAGCCACCAATTGCACTCATTATTTAACCCCCTACAGGATAAAGTATCACAGTTAATATTAATACATTAAAGTCTTTAGACAACAATTGTCCTTTTATGAATGTTTCATCACATTGAAGAACAGACATTTTCAGAAACAGTACCTTGAGACCCACTACTGTCCCCATGGTGTAATTTATTCAAATGTAAAGCTATAGAACTGACATATTTCTTATCAGTAATATGTCTGACATGTTCTAACAGCCAAGTTTTAAAACATGTGTTACTGTCCCCCACATAAAATATGTTACAAGGCCATCTATGAGCATTCTCTATACACCTACCTCTTCAATGTACAGACTTCAACATGTTTCCCAGCCATTCCCCTCAGCAGGAATTACAGCACTAAATAATAATAGACCAGTATACCTATTCACCTTCTACTGTATGACATCTGGACAAAGCCTTACATAATTGGTGGACAGAAGCCCGAATGCATGGCCATACATAAAATATTGATGTTATACACTGATAAAGTTGCTGGTGTTACAGGGTTTGTTGCAACATATATTTTCTGAGGGATATAAAGTCAGAAAAACAAATGGATGTTACTATCTACATAATGCAATCACCAGAGTATGCTACTGACTTGCCAATGACAACACCTGTCTGGGGAACAGCCTATACATAACAGGCTAACCTGTGGCCATTATGTGGATGACCCTACAGTTGAGAGCAATGCAGAGACAGAACATTTTCAGACTGAAACCCATGCGGAAGTAGTATGTGCAGACAAACCCTGTTAAACTAGCAGTATTCCAAACATATAACAACAATACCCACATTCTGCCCCTAAGTCTTGAACCTTCCCCACCATTTAGTTGGCTTGTCTCCACAAGTCTTGTTGAAAGAGGTAGTAGCCAACACAACTCCACGATGTCTTCCTCACACGTAAGGGAAAGGGCCAACATCCACATGGAGTACTCATTTATAGGAGTGTGTTGCTATGACATTGGCTATTGGAAGAACTACACAGCTGCTCTGCATGCAAGTAGCAAGTGGAGAACCCCAATAAGTGCACAGGCCATCACCAGGTCATGAGCATTACCTACAAAAGCCATGCTGCCGCCTATTCAAACCAGCTCTATCCCTGTAGTGCACAGGGAGAGAGAGAGAGAGAGAGAGAGAGAGAAAAATAACAAATGAGATATAAAGTGGAAAAGAGAAGAACAAAAAATGTAAGTGGAACATGTAAGGAAGTAATTGAATGTAGTGCTTGCTATGTAATAATGGGAAACATGATTTGGAGGAATATATGTCCCAATAAGACATTCCGTACTAATGTCATGCTAAACAGCTACTATGGCCATAGCATCTGGCCATCTCTGCAGTTGGAGATATCACAGACATACCTCTCAACTGTACAGATCCTCCCAGAATGTCCACATTTTATACTCATGTATTTTTGTCTGTTCCACCTGAGATCTGTACTTTACTGGCAAATAGCCGAGGATTGAAGTCATCAGGTAATGACAAACCCTTGATTTTAAGACTCCACATCCTTAAGAATATTCACTGTAATGCTAAATGTATTATTCTATGAACTTCCTAAGTTTCTAACAGGTATATTTAAAGTCTGTCCCTATTTATCCCTCATCATTTTAGGCATTGTCTAAATGTGATGCTCTGAGAGGTTGTGAGGTGGAATCACAGCTCAGGAGTCTGACTCACCTGGGAAAGGACAGCTCATATATGACAACCGCAGGGGGTTCTGTCAAACAGTTGTGACTGTGCCACTGCTAGGCTAGTTAATGGGATGTTTTCCATATCCATGTTACCTGTGAATATGAGTATGACACATGTTTGACTTGTAAAGCTAAGACACCTATAGAGGGTGTGTGCATAGTAGAGTACTGTTGCAGATATGTGTGTTGAACTGCATGTGATATATTGACTTAATAACATTCAACTGTACAGTGTTCTGCTCGACAATAAGCACATTTGTGACTGATATCTGTAGTCACATACACATATTCCTGTGTTATGTCAGCCAAACCATTGGCAGGTCTGTGAGCAATGACATTGTAACATAATAGCCTACTTAAGACTTTTGGACATCTTCCAGCTTATCACAGGGATGTCAAACCCTACTGTGCAATCAATGTACTAATGTATGGTGCAGCTATATTAATACAGTATCAATATTGATGGCCCTTTTGACACCCATGTATGTGTGCCATTGTCCGGACGTACTGCTGTAATAGGTTGAGAAGTATGATTGAGCAGCAAGAATGTAAATACAGTGTGCCATACTTACATTCAACAGAAATGTATACCAGGTATCTGCAGAGTACATGTATGTATGCATATGTTCAGCTGAAAGGCACAAAACTAATCACACAGGTTTCAACCAGTCAGGTAAATAGGTTGTGCATGTTGCACATGTGTGTTATATCAGTGTCAGTGCATACAACAGACATATACGTGTACAGCTACTGGTGGTTGCATTGCCCTGACACTGATGTTGGCACTGGAGTAGGCATGATTATTAGGTATTACTCAGAAAAGTGTCCACCTGTGTTATGACCCTCTGCCCATGCCTACCACTACCAGCTATATCAACACCTATATACAGTGGATATCACAAGTGGACACACCCCTGTTGGAATGCCAGGTTTGTGTGCTGTATGACAATCAGACCACAGAAGATCATTTCATAATGTTTCTCATCTTGAATGTGACCTCTAACCTGTCCAATTCCATTGCAATACAATCAAAGGTGTTTCTAGGAAGGTGAGCAACTATTGCCAAGTGAAGATGTGCCATGATTTTAGAGCCCAGACCAAGGCGGATAAATGTTGTGACCATCTCAAGAGGTGCAGACACAGGTTTAAGGCTGTGCACACTCATTCAGTTGGCTTATTGTACTGAGTATTATTTCCATATGTTATCACAGTCAGGTTGTTATGTTTTTAATTGAATTGTATGGCCTGTAGTTCACACTGCAGGTGAGAATTGTTATGAAGTGAGTTATTGTGGTGTCATGTTCCATCTGCACAAATACCAGGCAGTGTCTCAGGGGTGTGTACCCTTTATATCCACTGTAGCTATATGGGCACAGCAGTACCTGACCTGTATATCCAGCCTCCACCAAGGTAGAGTAATCCCCTTTGGTGAACAGCAGCAATACACAAACCACATAATAGGTTGCTACATTGGCTGTATAGCGACACATTGGTGCAGGCAACAACTCTGAATCAAGTCCACCTATACCTGAGCAAACAGATAAGTTCATAGGTGGCATCCTGTAAGGCTGACTATGACTATGAGTCGGACATATCCACACCACCAAGGACAATTGCAACTGTGTCTCCATATATGTTGTACGTCTCAGATGAAACAACATAATTCACCCTGCACTGGGGGTAAAGAACACCTCATACACACATGCCATGGATATAGGCAACCTGCATCACACAGGTTAGGTGGGAACATTGCCACCATGTCCACCCCAGTCATACATGGAGATATGCATATCAGCCACACTCCTCCCCACTGCAATAGTGAGCATGTACATATTGCCTACTGATGGCAACAACAGTATATCTCCATGGGGCATAATAACATCAGTGTCTGCCTCCTACATGAAATCAGGCATGTGCTCAGAGCTCCATCGCACACCACAGTCAAACACAGACCTGCCACCATACACACACCATCCACATGGAAGATGACCACTGTCAACCCTCTACACAGAAATGAATGGAGGACAGAGGATTATGCAATCAAGTGTCTGACATTGGGAGAAATAAGATGGCTCAGAGACAGGCGTGTAATGCAAGCTGCTATAGCCATGATAGCTTGGAGGTTTCCGGTGTAGTCTGGATTATTTGCAAGTAATATCCACTGTTGATGTGCATTTTGACAACTGTATGAGGTCCTGTGACCTTTTCCTGTTTATGTCTTCCAGGTAACATGCAGAGTGCTCACCTACTAGCATTCTCTGTTGAGGAAACAGACATCATCACCCAATATGTGATTGGACATTATGCCCTGTCATGTGGACAGACAGCAGAAGATATGCGGGAGAGGACTGCCCTGTGGAACAGTGTGGTCCACAGGGTAAATGATGCTGGCCTGCACAGCAGAACTTACTTGCATGTGCAGCATCGGGCCACCAACCTCATATGCCATGCCTTTAAATGGGCTGATGCTGTAGCAAAGGACTGGCTAGACACAGGTAGGGGCCCAGCCATCCAGCCCCACTGACACCCAAAGAGCTCCTCACCACACTTGGGCCACACACCAAATGCACAAGCCATGACACTGAGGGAAGCATTCTGGAGCTGGGTTGCACATGCACACTGGATGAGGAGTGTGCAGGTAAGGGCCTAGTGGGGATTAGTACACTAATGTATCAGACATACATGTATCTGCATTGTATCTACATGCATGTGTCAGGTATTATTGCAGTTGTGAATGGGGTTTTCTAATGCACAGAGGTGCACATCTATGCTGAGGACAAGATATTGTGTATTATTGCAGTTAGTACTGTAGAGTGCAGACATGCTGCATCTATCCTATACCAAGGCCACATGTGCATCTGCTGACAATTACTACCTCTCACAACTATCTAGGACCCTCTGGTCTACATATGGGACAGCAGTCTGAAGCTGGTGGGTATTAAATTGTTTCAAAACGTACCAGATAAACCACAAACTTTCTCAATCGAGAACTCACTATATAAAGAATGCTAGTTGGCTTGTAAATGTTGTCTGAGGAAGGTGAGACACTGAGCTCACCGAAAGCTTAGTTTGTGCTTTGCTTACATCATTTTTGTCGAATAAACCAATTCTTGGGTGTGCTCTACTGCTCAGTTTTTTGTATTATTCTCAGTTTGTGGTTTATCTGGTACGTTTTGAAACAGTTTGTCGGTTGTGGTCTACCCTGAGCAATTTGGGCATGTCTACCCAAGGATCCTTATTTTCCCAGAAGGAGGACATACCTTGTAATTCTTCAGCAGGAGAGAGTCCTGTGAATGAAGCAAACGCTGAAGGTAACCTGACTCTCTTGCTGCAACTTGTCATGGAACGCGTTGACAAGTTAACACAAAAAGTGGATGCATTGCAAGCAACTAGTGTCAGTGAGCCGAAAAACGCTGATGTTTCATTACAGACAGTTGCAAGTGTTCGTTCTGGCTCTCCGGTTTTATTGAACAACCCGGAGGCATTGGGGCTTAGCGTTACAGGCGTTTCCGGTGCTACGCCTGTTATTGGGTCTGGTTCCTCACAGAGTTCGGGCATTGCAGACATTCCACCAGGGCAAATTAGTAGAAATTCTACAAGGAATAGCGAGCTGGAAAGAAGCAACAGTCCTGCTTTTAATGCTTCAGCAAGCCCTTCTATTAACAGATTCCTTAGCTATACTGACTTTTTTAGAGACGAGAATACAGAAGAAAGAACTATGAACAGCCAAGAAAATGTAAGTGACTTATCCCACACTATTAATACGTTTGATTCTAAACTGTTCAAGTGTAGGAAACTGCAACTTGAAATTTCTTATTTAAAAGAATGTGTAATTAAGAAATTAGTTCT
This sequence comes from Protopterus annectens, assembly GCF_019279795.1. NCBI lineage: Eukaryota > Metazoa > Chordata > Ceratodontiformes > Protopteridae > Protopterus > Protopterus annectens. The sequence goes on along the minus strand of NC_056726.1, from coordinate 265,003,022 downwards.
GAAAGGGTTACGTCAGTGGCGCTTTCCGGTCGGGCTCATAGAGGGTTCACAATTTCATAGGGACCTGTTAGCCCTGTTTGACCAGCAAGGCATTGAATATATGAATGCTATGATTACACAATATCAAAAAGATGTTGACTGTCTTATGGCTGATCTTGCGAACTTGGAACAAGCTATTAAATCTGATCCAGAATTTTTTAGATATAAATATGAATATTTACGTATTTTTAGTAGCATTGATGCTACTATTAGCAAACTTACTAGCAATAAAAGGAAGAAAATTCATAGAGACATTAACGAATATCGTCTCTAAAAAGCTTATCCTCGGCCACCTCTTTTGTCCAATAAGCTGGAAAACATAAGCGTGGACAGAGTAAATCAAGCGGACAAACATCATGTAGTTTGTGGCCAGGATGACATGGTACAGGAATCTCACAAAAACGAAGAGATGCCTCCCCTTCGTCGTAGTGAGAGACTCCTTAGTAATATCAGTAAACCTGCTAATACTAGTACTATCCGGATGGACAAAGACAATAGAGACGAGTTCGAGGAGGATGTTGTTAATAGCTGTGACAATGTTAATTATCAGCAGGATTTTCCCAGGGGCAACAACAACAGAAAAAACAAACAAGTCAACGGACAGAACAGGAACAACCAGAACAACTACAAGAATCGGAGAGGTCAACGCAGGAGATGATAGACCGGTTCTCCGACTTAGTGATCCTCACGGATTCAAAAGGGGACTTTAAAATCTATAATTACACGTCCTTTGATATTGACTCTGACATTGTGGAGTTTTTTTCTAGAGGGTTATCTTTTGTACCTGATATGCCATTTGATTTGGTTAAAACACTGATTGATCTTAAACTATTTGTGAGAAAACTTAATTTAAAGATCTTGATGGGTGATGGAACAACTTCCTCAAGTACTCTTAGAATTCCTAGTGTTTATAACCCCCCATTGTATGACACACTGCGTCTTTTTGAAAAGATGTGTGAATATGATTTGAGAGCCCTTAAGGCTAGCTATCCCTCATATAAACGGCATTATAACATTGCAAGAGAGGAACAACAGTTTTTGGCATTGTTGAAAAACTGCAACATTAGAGTTATGAAGCCGGATAAAGGGGGAGGGTTAGTCTTTATGGATAACTGTGTGTATGTCCAAAACATGAGTTTACTGCTTGAAACTGACAGATACCAAACTGTCAGTATTAATGAGGTTAAGACAGCCTATGTAAAAATAAGGGGCATGATTGAGGACCTATTTTTGGAGAGATGTATTGACCTCGACTTGTATCATTACTTGAATGTTTTAGCTCCTAAGTTGCCAGTTTTGTTTGGCATTCCTAAAACTCATAAGTCTTTGGAGCAACCACCCTTTCGTCCTATAGTGGATGGGCGAGGTTCCATCACTGTGGCTTGTGCTAAATATATAGACAGCATACTAAGACCCTTAATCTCTCAAGAATCTCAAATTTGTAAAGATTCTTGGAGTTTTCTCCAAGAAATGAGCAGGATTCCTTTCGAAGCAGACTCCTGGTTTTTGACTGTTGATATTAAGGACTTGTATACAGTCATACCACAAATGTTGGGCATCCAATGGATACGTGAATTTTTATTAGACAGAAAAGTGGATGACAATTTAATTTATGCAGTTGAGACATTATTAGAAATAGTTTTAAGTAACAACTTTATGTCCTTTAATGACAGTATCTATCTTTAGAAATCAGGAGTGGCTATGGGGTCGCCCTGTGGTGGGAGCTTCGCCAATGGAGTGTTAGCCTATTGGGAAAATAATTTTTTATTCACTGACTCCCTTTTTATGTCTAATGTCACCTGGTACACTAGGTACCAGGATGACAAGTTCCTAATCTGGAAAGCGTCCCTTTTAGAAATACCCAAATTTTTAGACTATCTTACAAAAAAGACGCCTTTCTTGGAGTTTACATACAATTTACAGGAATCCAGTATTAATTTTCTGGATATCCTCATTGTGAAAGATGTGATGAATTCTAAGTATAAGAGTATGATATATCGGAAACCTTCTTACTCTAATGCGTTTTTGCATTTTATGAGCTCCCATCCTAGTTATCAAAAGAGGGCCATAGTTAAAGGCCAGATGGTTAGAGCCGCCAGAATGATTTCCGAGTTTGATGATTTTTTGCAGGAATGTGAACACTTGAGCCACATGTTTAGCAATAGAGGCTACCCTGGTTCGCTACTCGTAGACATTAAAACAGAGGTTATTACAAAAAGAAGAGTGGGTTTTTATAAACCTTTCCTCTATACTGAAAATAATATTTTGGAAGTTGATATTAGCTCTCTACCTACATCAGGTTGTGAAAATACTAACGTGTCTGTGTCCAGTTTGAGATTTTTTTGCACGTACTCAGTTGATCATTTTGAAATCAGGAAGGTGCTTAACAAATACTGGGCACTTATTACTGAAGACACGTTTTTGACCAACAAGTTAGGAGAATGTCCAAAAATAACCTTTAGAAGAGGGCGAAATTTAAAATGTTTGCTTGAGTTAAATTCTCGAACTTCAACCCAACATTCCGTAGGAACGATGAAATGTGGAGCTTGCAATCAATGCAAGCACATTCTTACTGACTTAAAGGTTAGAATCAGAGATGTAGAATATAAAATAATGGGGAAACATAGCTGTGAGTCCATGGGTGTTGTTTATGTGGCGTTATGCCAAAAATGTGCTGCATTCTATATAGGAAAAACGAAAAGAAAATTTAGACAGCGCATTTATGAACACACTTATGCTATAGCCAAGCAGGATGTTAACAATGCCCTTGCCAGGCACATCAACGCCTGTCCGGGACATTGTTTTAAGTTTACAGTTTTGGGAAAGACATTTGTGGATAACAAAAGTGGTCCTTGGCAGGTTTATTTAGAAGTAAATGAACTTTATTGGCAGTTACGTACATGGGCATATATCAACCCAGGTTTAAATGAGTGTCTCTATTGCTCCTGTTTTAAAATTATTATCTAATAAAAGATGAGTGGTTTAGGTGTAATTTGTCACTCTAAAGGTGAAACCACTTTGGTAGTAAGTATGTATAAGGCTTACACCATACACGATAAGTGTATGATATTTAATTTTATGCTTATTAACTTCTATGTTATTAGTTTTAAAATTATCTAGTTGCTTGATGAGTATGAGAAATAATTGTAGGTCTATTATGTTATGTATGTTACACATATATTATATGAACTTACGTAGTTTTAGAATTTAAAGTAGTGTGGGACATTTTAGTAAGATAAATAACCTAATTATATAAAGTTTTCTTTTTAGGAACTTTATATGTGTTTTTCAAATTTGGTTTTATTTTAACATTGATGCACTAAAATGTTTTGTGTTCAAGTGTTGCAAATAGTTCAAGTAGGATGGTTTTAAGTTTTTAAAAAAAATTTGTATAAAAACTTTTTTATATATAATTGAATAGGACTTTGCATAATTGAATTTAATTAATTAATTGAGAACTCACTATATAAAGAATGCTAGTTGGCTTGTAAATGTTGTCTGAGGAAGGTGAGACACTGAGCTCACCGAAAGCTTAGTTTGTGCTTTGCTTACATCATTTTTGTCGAATAAACCAGTTCTTGGGTGTGCTCTACTGCTCAGTTTTTTGGGGTATTAAATTGTTATGTTGTTGCCTGGTAGTACCCCGGGTATGTGAAATGCATGCAATTTGCCATGCACACAACTATCAGTAATAGCGATATTGCTTTATGTAATATCTATATTGTTTGTTGTGCATGTTCACTTGTGCTGGGGTTAACTGTATTGCATTACAGTGGTCATCAGTAGGGCCTATCTGATGTGAATTCAACATTTCTGTAGCATACCTCACAACTTGTCAGTGCCAAGACGTCTAGACAGAGGACAGCAAATTGTGCTGGACAAGCATCGTAAGGTAAGGTCATGCCTGACACATTACTTGTATACAGTGGATATAAATTGTGTACATACCCCTCTTAAGATGCAAGGTGTTCCTATTACATACTAATCAGGACCACAATATGACAGTCCACACCTCTTCCAGGCTTTAATGTGACCCATAACAGGTACAGTTCACTTGTAAAACCAAGCATTTGTACCTGTGTACTGCGACTACAAGGCAGGGGACCTGTGAGGGTGGCAGATGTCCTATTAGCATGATGTTTCAGTCAGGTATTATACCTCATGCAGCCATATGTTTCAGTACACTTACTGTGGCCTATTTGGCTATAATATCACATACATGGGCATTGTTAAGGCACACAGACCACTTCTGACCACATATAGGTTTCAAACATATGGATATTCCAGACACATCTGTACAGAGGACTGTAAAATGGTTTAACCTGCTGCATATGAGGCAGATGCTGTCACCACACTATATAAAGTAATGGCAGCAGGAGGCGGTGACCAGCCGTGTATGGTGTACACATCAAAATGGTATAAGCATGATATGATCCTCACACACACACAGTTGCCAGCATTAGGATTAGAACTCTTGCCTATCCAGGTATTCCTACTATAGTGCTACACAGTTATCAGATGCGCCACAGAGCTTACACATTTCCATTTCTTCCACAGGTCCTTCTAAGGTGGATGATATCAACAGGTCTCCTAAACTGGAGTGAGGGAAGTGTAAAGGGTAGTACACAGATCAAAAATGGTATGAGCCAGACAGTACATGATTCATACACACACACTTGCCAGTATCGGGGTGAAAACCCCTGCCTATCTAGGTATGGCTACTAAAGTGTTACACAGTTACCGCACATGCTACAGAGCTTACTGACCTTTCATAGGGCCAAAGCTGCTGATATCTGCACAGCTGTGGTAAAGTATTACAGGTGGCAGACAGCTGCCTTCTGTTCCACCCGTACATCACGCTAGTTCTTTCTGTCTTGTACTTCAACTAGTATTATGGCTTGGCACTTCACCAGGTTATTGTATCATGAAGTGTGCACACCTGTGAGCCATCAGCAGTACTCATTCATCACAGATGCCGCCCCAGTACTTACTAGCTATGCCCACCCCTCCTGTCATGTTTGAAGGGTGGTTATCTGTGCTTTCACCCACTGATCTGGGGCACAGGTCCATCTTGGGGCACAGTTGCAACTGCCGTATGTACACAGACAACCCTCCCCTCGAAACTCCAAACACTCAGACGTGTGAGGGTTACCCATATATCACCCAATGCAGACATATGCACTCTCCAGCAAAGAATGGACTAGCAGCTCAAGAGGATAAGATCAACACCTGCACCACACCATGTGGAACATATAGCTCACCATGACAACCACTTTTACAACCATGACATACAGTGAAAAGCCACACACACACCTTCCCAGGGGCACTCAGTGGACATCTACTCAAACAGCACAGACCAGCAAGGCCGACACCCACTCAGACATTGCGACATGGCACATGCCAAGGGACACATATTTAACCTACACAGTGTGCTCTCAACCTAAGCCACTAAGGCTAACCACCTTGTACAATACAGTGATCATGGGCAACTCAATACTGAGGCACAAGCATCCCACTCACTAGTTTGGATATGGAGCAGGAAACAGCCAAATATCAATCATATGCCAGCATCTAACACATGACATAGCCAGTCATGTCACTCCACAACAACTATGAGTATCACTCCATATCCATGTGGGTGTGAATGAATTGGGACACACCTCCCTGGACTACATGATAGAAGACATGTTTGAACTCTTTGATTATGCATTTCAGGCAGGTGTGACAGTAGCCATGGGCAGTGTACCACTGTCACCCAGAATGATGGTGCGGTACTATCCACAGTTGGTTGACTGCAACATTGGCTTACGTGTTATGTGTCATTCTCAGGGGGTCCAGGACCTCACTGCTTGGGATAGCATGATTGCCAGAACCCAATGACTTGCCATGGATGTCCTACATCTGTCCCCGCTGAGTTGCCAGGTACTGGCTACATGTCTTTTCACCCTATGGTGCCTTACTAGGCAGTATTCCTAGTGTTATTAATACCATAACAGCTAGACATGTATGCAATCTGACGGTCATGCTGCTCAACAGTAGACATCTGTAAGGATGCAGTCACTCAAAGCACTCATTGGAGTGGAGGCCACATGTCTGCTGTAATGGAGAGGTGGTTTACAGCAGCAGACAGCAGACCTGCAATATCAGGCTAGGACACATTCCACAGCTATCAGCCCCCAAACATGGACCACACCACACCTCCACAGGTGGTGTTGTCTCCATATTCATTATGGATAGGAGCACCTCCAGACTAGCATGCCATCATAAAACATTGGAGATACTTCCAGTACAACTGTCTTGGGGTAATGGTGCTATCCTGACCATAGCTTCCTATGGGTCCACATCTATGTCCTTAGACTGTCAATGCACATTCCTCAACACCCCGCCATCTCTGATGGTCCAATGCAACGCTGACATAGTATGAGTCTTCAACTACCCCTCCAACACCTGGGGAATGTAGCCATTTGGCAGTACAGTGGCCAAACACTTCTGGGATTCATCATTTCCATTGCCCTAGACCAGCTCATACTGTCCCCTGGTAGAGGATGCAACAACCTTGTCCTGTGTTGACTACTTAAATATGGGACCATTGCACATCCCCAGATGTCAATCCCTGCATGGTGATATTCACACAGGCTGTAATCAATATGGAACTCAACATGTCAGCCACACCCCCCCACAAAGATAACCACCTAGCAAAAACACTCCAAAGCTGACTTTGCAGCCATGAAAACAGGGGTGGATGTATTTACTGCATCCATGGCAATGGGATGTACCTGCATGACTGTGGAATCATACACATAAGCACTGTACAAACAAGTATATGAATGCATGGTACTAGCCAGAGCCAAGAGAACCCAGACACTGTCCTCCAAACACTGGGAGACAATGTCTGGGTTCTGTTGGTACTAGTCAGAGCCAACAGAACCCAGACACTGTCCTCCAAACACTGGGAGAAAATGTGATGGTCTCCTGCCATTACTGATGTGTACATCAGAAGGAGGATGCTGTTGCAGGGAAAGGTGGTGTCCCATGTCTGTTGAACTCCGTTATTAGCCTCAAACACAACTTTGGATCCTGCATGGAGTCCCTGACAGGCATCTATGGCAGCAGAGATGCAGCAGACACTGACGACAGTCACAACCGCCTTGATAGTTACATCAACAACCTCCACAGCATTAAACACAAGTGCTGCGATTTACTGCACAAAGCTAATACCTATCCTGAGATAACAGATATTGGCCACAGTCTTGGCAGCACATTCAGTGCCAGCTTTACCCCTCTCTCGCCCCACAAGTGAAGTGCTGAGTGAATGTGTTCTCACATGCTGTACCCCATTTCCATTCTAGGCATCTGTGTGTCACCAGGTTGTGGACCTGTAGCAAAGTCACAGGGTATGGCAGTGTGGTGACACATCCACCATGTCATAGGCAGGGTACAGTATGTGCACGGTAATTCACGGTCTATAAAGCACTGATTGCATATGCCTCACAGATTATAGGGCTGAGGGTTGTACATAGGTACATGTTGATGTACAACATCTGTTGTAGAATGGAGAATGGTACATGTTCTGGTTTGGACACACCTCTGATTGCTAATGACCACAGTGACAGGGGATATTCATCAAACAAACACACTGGGATTACCATTCACACACACACACACACACACACACACACACACACACACACACACACACACACACACACACACACACACACACACACACACACACACACACACACACACACACACACACACACATTTTCCAGTACTGAGATCCATAGATTCATTGCTTCATAGATGAGTAGTAGGTGAATGGGCCTGAAGGATCTACAAGGCTAGCCCAAGGGAATACCTTGGCATCAAGCCACATGACAATAGTCCCCAGTGTGGCTCAGGAGTATAGTCACTGGAGAGGTCCCCAAGGATGGGTATTGTAGTCCCCATCCACTCATCAAGGTTTCTATTGTGAGTGGCCAGTGATGCGCACTGCTTCCCATGTATTTGTTCTGTATTTCATAACATGGACAGTGGCTGGGTTGTGCACATGCCCTACATGCATGTTCTTTGACATGTGGAAGTGTGCTTGAGGTCTCTGGGGCATGTTGTGTGGACAGATTGATATCTTCTGATGTAGCATTCTGACCTCATTTGGTGAGACCTGGCTATGTAACAGAAGTAGTGATTGTGCCTACATTGACAGTATGATACGGGTATTCAGTAGAGTTAGTGGCATCTGTCCATACAGGGCATGTGTATAAGGCATGGTATTCCCTTTGTGGGGTATATTTGCAGACTCTAAAGTTGTTGCAGGTGTCCTTTGGGAAACATGGCAAAAGGGCCGCTGTACACATTGATTGGGCTACTGCAGGGATGGAACAGGGTACCATGTCCTTTTACTTGCTGGATAACACACACTCAGTCAGGAGATGTAACACATGAAAGTACTTTCTGATGTCAGTGGCACTGTTGTCATCAACATGCATGTAGTCAACTGCAAACACACCGCGTGTACTATCTGTGAGGCAATATGCAGGGGAACTACCAATATAGTGGTTGTTGCCTAGCCAAGTGTGTTTGTGTATGATACGTGGGTAGAGAGTGGTCTCTGATTAATAGAAGGGTTGTATATATTGCTCACTAATCCATACTGACAAGTTTAGGGATGTGGATTTTCTACACCAGCCTCTCCAGTGTTTGACAACTGTTGGCCTTGTAATGTGGATATTGTGACATATACTAGGTCTTCAACATAATAATTTAGCAAAACCCACCCCTCACTGGATCCTGTTATTACACAATCACACTGGCCCCCACACAGGTTGCTGATCACACACACACACACACACACACACACACACACACACACACACACACACACACACACACACACACACCAGTACTGAGTTTCAACCCCCTACCTATGTATTGCTATTATAGTGTACTGCATTTATCACACGTGCCATGAAGCTTATAGGATGGATGTTGTCCCAAGGTATTTCTAAGGAGAGGAAAATCACCAGCCCTTGTAAATACTGCCATTGGATGATGTAGTGGGTGAGAGAGTCCAAAAAATATTTTACCCTACACACACATTTACATATGCCAGGGGTGAAGTTCAAACCTCTATCTAATAATCTATTCAGACCATTATGTTACACATTTACTACATGAGCAACTGACATTACTTGGTTTAGGGTTGGCAACAGGTACTTCTAATGTGTATGATATCTGCAGGACTGCTAAAGTCAGGCACTGAGATATGTACTGGGTGTAAATGGGGCCAAAATTTTTGAGGTACAGATTATATATGTATACATACAAACACTAGCCAGGGATTAGATTTTAACCTATACCTATGTAGTTATTGCTATTACAGTGTACCGCATTTATCACATGCGCCATATAGGTTATAGGATGGATGCTGTTCCAAGGTACTTCTAAGGTGAGGAACATCACCAGCCCTTGTAAATACCGGCATTGGGTGATTTAGTGGGTGAGAGATTCCATAAAATATTTTACACTACACACACATTCACTTTTGCCAGGGGTGTGGTTCAAACCTCTATCTAACTATTTTTTCAGACCATTATGTTACACATTTACCACTGACCTTACACTGGGTTGCCAACAGGTACTTCTAAGGTGGATGATATCTGTAGGACTGCTAAAGTCAGGCACTGAGATGTGTACTGGGTGTAAATGAGGCCAAAATCTTTGAGATACAGACAAACATATGTACACACACAAACACTTGCCAGGGATGAAACTCAAACACATACATATGTAGTTATTGCTACTACATTGTTCTGCGTTCATTGCATGTGCCATGGAGCTTACATGTTGGAGAGCTGTGCAAAGGTATCTTTAAAGGTGAGTGACATCAGCAGCAGTGCTAAAGGAGGGATAAGGGAAGTGTAAGTATGAATGACCACAAAATCAGGTCTCTACAAGGATACACACACCTTTGTACACAAACACTCACACAGTTTCCAGAATCAGGATTGGAACACCTACCTAACTAGTTTGCTACACTACAGTATTACACAGTTATCGCAAGCACCATGGAGCATATATGTTGGAAAACTCTCCAAAGGTATCTTTGAAGGTGAGTCACATCAGCAGCAGTGCTAAAGAAGGGGTATGGAAAGTTTTGTAAGTGTGAATGACCACAAAATCAGGTCTCTACAAGGATGCACACACTCTCTTACATAAAAACTCACATTTACACAGTTGCCAGGATCAATATTGAAACACCTACCTAACTAGTTTGCTATACTACACTGTTACGCAGTTATTGCAAGCACTATGGAGCTTATATGTTGGAGAGCTGTTCAAAGGTATCTTTGAAGGTGAGTCACATCAGCAGCAGTGCTAAAGGAGGGGTAAGGGAAGTGTTGTAAGTGAGAATAACCACAAAATCAAGTCTCTACAAGAATACACACACACTGTCTCACACAAACACTCACATTTACACAGTTGCCAGGATCAGGATCAGAACTCCTACCTAACTAGTTTGCTACACTATAGTATTACACAGTCATCACGAGTGCCACAGAACTTATATGTTAGAGAGTTGTCCAAAGGTGTCTTTGAAGGTGAGTGACATCAGCTGCAGTGCTGAAGGCAGGTACAGGAGATTTAGTGAGTGTGAATAACCTCAACCACATTCATCTAGAAACACACACAAACACACACACACACACACACACACGCGCACACACACACACACACACACACACACACACACACACACACACACACACACACACACACACACGCACAGAAAATGTTACATTTGAGAGGACTGAGATTACAACATTTGAGAGGACTGGATACCTATGTGTACTTTAGTGTTACACAGTTATCACAAGCACCACTGACACTATTGGGCTGAAGGCTAACCAAAGGTATTTCTACAGTGAATGACATCAGCACATCATGTGATTTAGGCCAATAGGATGTGTAGTGGGTGGGACAGACCTCATAATGGGATTCTCTGTGTTGCTGTCTGTCTTTATCTTCCCCACATCTGTGTGTGTGTATGTTTGACATATTATATTATGTTTGCCTTAATATGTGTGTGTGTATTCCTATCCAGTGTGTGTGTGTGTGTGTGTGTGTGTGTGTGTGTGTGTGTGTGTGTGCGTGTGTGTGTGTGTGTGTGTGTGTGTGTGTGTGTGTGTGTGTGTGTGTGTGTGAAGTATCAATGGTGTACAACTTTGTGTGTGTGCACAGACAACTGGGAATAACCGATAACTGTAGTCCACTGTGTTGTGAGACATGGGCTTCATTTCTCTATGTGTAGGAGCATGCCCAGTATGACCTTCTATATTGAATGTGTGCATCCATTCCGGGGAGGGTTGAACTCCATTTCAGGGTTTTGAGTGCTACATCTACACCTAGCAAACTGTTTCTGCAGGATATCTGTAAATAGGTTGCCAGTATGGAGACATAATGGGCTTAACATACAGGGAATACTGTATTGCTATCTGTGCTGCGTGTGTGACATGTTTAGTTGTAGCATAGATATTTTTACATATGTACTGTTTTACACTGTGATGTGTCATGTCATCAACTACTGACAGTTATCATTCTTTGCTCAGAGATATTTACCGGGAAATACGAAACGAATGAAGCTGAGACGAATATTCTGAGGCATATAGACTACACATTCTGGCACACATCTGCCATTGTGGAGGGGTAGCTACAGACAATAGACTGCTGGTTCTGTGTAAATGGTGCAGCACCTTGTTAGTATGCTAGCTGGGGTTCCCCTCCTTGTGCTTTTCTCAACTTCAGGGAATAGCCATATCCTGCCAGAGCCATACCTCTCAGCTGTACAGATACACCCAGGTTATCCAGAGTTAGGACTCATATATCTGGTCAGTTTACTTTCACATTGTGGTTTACAAGAAGTTTTGTGGCTATTCATTCATGGGTTTGCAGTTGGGAGTAGTATGGGCAGATATTAGAGTTTCAGACTTAACACACTCCATGACATCCATGCTTCTACACCCCCATCTGTTATTCTCTCCTCCACCTTACATTATGCAAGCAATATCTCAAGAGGTTTCCCTATAGTTGGGCCTTTATCTCAGTTTATGGCCTGATCCACAGTTTTTACAGTAGGACATGGGGAGGCATGCTACTGGGATTTGTCAACATACCCTTGCATTTGTTTTCTGTTTACTGTTAGGTTGTTAGTTGAGACCCCCTGACATTCCATACATTGGCACTATGGGTGAGGCATGGGCCTTTGCCAGAGGACTGTAAGCTATTTGAGAGTGCTGCAGGCCATCTGTTACTGCATTTCCACATGGCATTGTGAGTGGGGGGTGCACACCTGCAGACTTTAACATTTGAACTGACTGTACTGGTATTCCGGTTACTCTGTTGGCTTCCATTTCATTTCATATTGTGACATATCATGTAGACAGGAGGCATATCAGTAGAGTACACATGTTAGATCTTAATAGCATACATTTCAGTTTCAGACTTCTTACCCTTCAGAACTGGAATGCACCTGCCAGACCTGGAGGGGGACTGTTCACCATTGCCATCATTTGGGGGCCTTAGCCCAGCCTTTCTTCATGGTCATCTACACCTGTCCTGCTGGGTGAGGTTAGTGGTGGATATGTGACCCTCATTGACATCCATGTGTGTGACCTACTGACACCCACAGTTCTTTGAGACATCACATGTACTGCACTGGGGGATGTCACCTTGTGTAGTGCTGCCTAGTATGTTGACAACAATATTTGTTATGAATTTCCTGCTGTCCCATATAGCTGTCTGCTGCTATCCCATTCAGCCACCCAATTCCTTTGCATGCTTGCATCCATATCATACATACAAGTATGAGCACATACTACTCCATTCAGTAATTGATAGGAAGATTGACTTACCTTGTTGCTAGGCCAGTAATGAGGACAGTGCTCGAGGGCTAACTATGTTGGATGCACATAGTACACTCCCTGTACATGGTAAAGCTCAGGTAGTGCCATGTTTGGCATCCCTTTTACTGTCTGTGCAAGTCGGAGAGAGGTATCAGTCCCTGGGTCCCTACAGCTTCAGTTTGTGTGCTATGCATTGCCTCTTTGCCAAGGCCTGGGCATACGGTGCATGCCTCCTTCTGCCTACAGGGGCACACTCAGGATGTTCCTCCTCCGAGTCCCTCTGTGCCTGTGCTGGCCTTGGGAATGGTGGGGGGGGGGCTGTGTGGCCCTGCCCCATGCTGTTCCTGCTGCAGCTGTTTCCACAGGATCATATTGTATAGCATGGCACATGCTATGAACATTTGCGTACATTTAGCTGGAGAGTACTGCAAGGCTCCACTGGATGTGTCAAGGCAGCAGAACCTTGACTTCAGCATCCCAAACATATGCTCTACAATGATCCTGGTTTGTGCGTGTGGCTCATTATGGTTTTCTTGTTCAGGTGTGTGCATTTCTAATGGGTGTCATCAGCCACAGCTCCAGTGCATAGCCAACATCCCCCACTAGATGGCCATATGGGATTTCCACCCTGGCAAATGCCTGATACAGCTGTGAGCAATGCCAGATGTGGGAATTGTGATAGCTTCCAGGGCTGCCAGCATACACATTCATGATAATGCCCTGGGCATCGCACACAAACTGGCAGTTGATGGAGGGGAAGCCCTTGCAGTTTATGTAGACCCTGCCCCGCTCACCAGGTGGTGCTTTGATTTGGATGTGCATGCAGTCTGTAGCACCAACTACTTCAGGGTATTCTACGATAATAGATGCATACATGTGGTCAGTGCCTCAAGGACAGTGGAGAAATATACGTGCTCATTGGCATGTTGTGTCATGGCATCCAGGAACTGGTGGAGTACCC
>NC_056726.1:264954120-264984120 GCF_019279795.1 Protopterus annectens | reverse complement strand
AGCATGTTAATATGACATTCACACACTGGTACAGTAAGCATTGCACGTAAACAGATATGATTAACTTATGGTGGCACAGTGGCACAGCAGTTAGTATTCTCAATGCACAGCAAGAGGTTCTCTGATTCGAATTTTGGATGGGGTGCCTCCTGTGCAGAGTCTGCATGTCCTCCCTGTGTTCATATGGGTTTTATCTGGATACTCCATTTTTCTTCTGCATTCCATAGACTTGCAGTAGGTGGATTGGACATGCTAAATTGGCCATAGGTGTGAGAGTGTGTATGCAGGTATGTGGTATGGAAGAACAACTGTGGCTGGTCTAGCCACCTAATAGTGTGAACATTTGCTCTAGATGATTGTCACTGTTGATTTGAAGCCCTGGCCCCATGTGCAAAAATAGAAGGGGTTGTAAATGGATGGATATACTTAATTTGCAATTTGCTTCATCCCTGATAATAGCAGCCTGAAAGTTTCCAAAAAGCAGGTAAATTAATGTATATTGGAATCCATCTAATTCATGTGAGTGTGTATACATTTGTGAGTATGCGTGCAATCATGTATATTAAGGGCATGGTGATTGTGTCCTCAGCTTTGTACACAAGAATATGCTATTATAACGTATTTATAAAATAACAGACTTCACAAAACTAGTCCACTTTCTGTAGAGTATGGATGCTTTTTCTACAATTTCTTAGATTTCTACAAGCGATGTTCAAAATTAACTAAAGGAACAAGTCCCCTGACTAGATGAATATTTGATTTATCTCTGCTAGGAGACAGTTAATTATAGAGAAACACATGACTGCTAAATGCATTCCTTATAAGATTATCAAGTCTTGGTGACAAACATTTTTTGTTTACAGAAATGAATCCCCTCTAGTCGTTTTATTAGAAAAACATCAAGTACAGACAGTGCAGTCAATTTAAATAAAATACTTAAAAAACAAGTTCCTCTTCTAGGCAAGGTCATGTCTTGCAAAATAATTTTTGAGTTTTCTGACCCTTTCACGTGACTTTAAATCTTGCAAGAGTATTTCACTTGGAAAGACCATTTGTCCTTTACCACTGACAGTGTTCTAATGAAAAAGCAATGAGCAGTCATTTGCATTATCTCTTTAAAACACTCTTTGGTTATATGTGAACCACTAATGTATATATTGATAAAAGAGATCTTCAACTGTAGGAGGAATTTCTGTGATGTATGACTATTTTTGGAAAAGAGAATCACTTCTATATCAGACTAAATTTGTATCAAGATTACTGATATATTTTAACAAAAACTTTTTCTGAAGGTGTCTGCTTTACACTTGCAATATCTACACTTTATATCAAAATGGCTTAATTTTTTTGTATGATAATTAATGACATACACAATCCTGTTTGTTACCCTTTTGAGTAATTTTAGTTTAACAGCCATTCCAGTGGTTAACATGTATTTGCTTCTCTTTATCTGAGTTTACTGATTGAGTTATTCCCCCTAGGCGATTTTAGGCTTATGGGTTATTTTAAGGAGAAGTGCAGGAATTTATACTTAATAGGTGAAACGTGGCTGAATAATAAAGGCTACTCTTGCCAGGTGAATGCCATTAGACTGTTTCAAAATGGATCGTTATACCTTGGATTGACTTAACTGAAGACTCTTTTCAGCTATGAGCCAAGCCTTAAGCTAAGGATATATAAAGTTTCTAAAATAGACACATTTTACAACGATTTTCAGTGAAAGTACACATGTATAGAATATCGAAAAGCAATTAAAATGCTGTGTATTTATATTTTATTTTATAGTTACCTTTCATTTCTTATATGCATTCATCAGTTAATTTGAACTATGTCCTTCTGGAATTACTGCATTTATCATATTATTTAGTTGGGTCTATATTATATATTCGAAGCTTCAAAATTTCTAACCTCATATGTTCGACAACATATGAGTGATACTTGAATCTTTGAATATATAATAAAAACGTAAAAAACAAATGCTTACCTTAATGCTTTGAGCAGGGAGGCAAGCCCTCTGCATCCTCCAAACCCCCCTACTTAAATATACCAACTCCGAGACTGCACTTCAGTGCAGAAAAGGGGAATTTTCCCATTCTGCATGTATGGAGCCATTGCCTTTCACCTTCGAACTTTTCAAAGTTTGATCATATGGTGTCGACCATATGACATCCGAACTTTGAAACGTTCTATAATTTAATAGGAATCCATTCTGTTTACTGTTTGTATATTGTTATTCAATTATTGACAAATGTTCAATAAAATATTTTCAATACATATATATATATATATATATATATATATATATATATATATATATATATTTTTTTTTTAATCTGCATTTTAGAAGTAAGATAGACCTACGTACAAAGTTTAGCTAACAAAGAACAGAATAATAATTAAATGTTGGTGTAATGTGTGCAATAATATCTTCAAAGTTTCATAAGTAAGTACTAAGCAAATGGTCTGCAGCTGATTTCAAGCCTAGCCAAAAAGCCCTATTCAATTTTGACTCTAGCTTCAAGGAGGGCAAGACAAGATAGATCAGGAGAGAATTTGAGGCTTCTCATCCAATTATCTAGGTTTACCTTGAAGAGGACAAGGGTGTTACTCTGCTTGATATGTAGGGGAATTTGTTCCAGTGGTGCGGGATACATTGGGATATCAATCTATCATGCCAACGTATCTTATTTATCTGCTGATGGGAGTTTAACTCTTTCAACTGAGTATTTGATGTAACATTAGCTCTGCAAAGGAATGGAAGATTAAATAAGGTTCATAGGTAGGTACTAGACTATCGGCCCAAGGGCCTAAGTAAGCTTAGCCAACAAAGTTCCCTGACTTATGCCAACCCATGAAAGTTAATTTCCTGTGCCCCTGTTGAGCAGAGCCACAGAAGTGATCCCCGGGGTGTATTTCCTATTTACCATCCACTCATTCAGATTCTTCTTGAAGAGTGTTAATGAGGAACTTTGCTTGACGTAGATGGGTAGCCTGTTCCAGAGTATGGGAAGTCTCTGGGACAGGAATCTATCCCTCCAGCAAGTCATGTTTATTGTGGTGACAAGGTTTACATCCCTAGAGCATGTAGCTCAGAGGGATTGGGAATTTTTTAGGTGTAGCATGTCCAACAGCTCTGGGTTTGACATAGCTTTATATGTTAGGCAGAGATCACCTCGGAGTAGGTGATATGCTACAAAGTAAAGCTGGAGTTTTTTGAGATGATCAGTGTAGGGCATCTATTTGAGGCACCAGTAATTCTCTTTGTGAGGTACTTCTATGGCCTTTCCAGCTGCTGTAGATGTCTTGTGAGGTACATCCCAAAAGGGGCATTGTACTCTATAATGGGTCTATTGATTGTCAAGTAGAGGGGAACAATGACCTCTTTTTTCCTGGATGAGAACCCTTTTGTGATGAGGTGTGCCATGTAGAAGGATTTCCTAACTACTGTGGCAATGTGATTATCAAAGGAGAAACTACTCTCCACCTGGATCCCAAGGTCTCTTATCACACATTCGGTGTTAAGAAGACTGCTGCCTATGTGGTACTTCATGGGTACAGAGTTTTTACCAAAGGAGATAACAATGCACTTTTTGGCATTGAGCTTGAGGCCATGGCTCTGACACCAGCCATCTGTCTCAGTGAGGCCCCTCTGTAGGATGTCCACATCATTTGGGGACTCGACTATAGCTCCTAGTTTGCAGTCATCTGTGAACTTTGTTAGCCAGAGGCCTTCTGTGTTAGCCTATACTTCAGCAAAGTAGATACCAAACAGGAGAGCTCCCAGGACTGAACCCTGTGGTACTCCACTTGTCAGTGGTTTGAAGTCAGATTTGGAGTTTGCAACTTTTACAGTGTGGGTTCTGTCAGTGAGCCAGTTGGCAACCCATCTTGTGACATAGGGATTTATACCTAGTTTAGTGAGTTTAGTTATAATTCCAGAATGGGGGATGGTGTCAAAAGCCTTGGCAAAGTCAAGATAGCCTATGTGAACCACCTTACCCTCGTCTACGGATTTGGTGACTGCCTCAAAAAGTTGACCAGGTTCAGAAGGAAAGATCTGCCTTTCACAAACCCGAACTGGGTGGGATCCAGAGTTTGGAGATTACCAATGTCTTTGTTTATGAATTCCATGATGATACGTTCAATGGCCTTGCAGACCAGGCTCGGCAGGCTAATAGGGGGATAGTTCACAGGATCAGTGGTGGCTCCTACTTTGTGGAGTGGGATAACTGTTGCTGTGTGCCATTCAGTGGGCACAAAGCCTGATGTGAGGATATGATTGAACACGGTGCTTAGGTGGGGAGCCAGTTTGTTCTGAAGTCCGTGTAAAACGCAGCCTGGGATGTTGTCCGGTCCCATGGATGCTGTGTTTATGGCTTTAGAGAGTGCTGCTTTTACCTGTGAAGTTGTGATTACAGGGACTCTGCATTATTCCTGTATAGATATGGGCCCTTTAGGGGGTGAGAGGGAGGGTAAAGTTAGCACTGAACCTAGCTGCCAGGATGTTGGCAATATTAGTTGGTTCTGTAATTTTTGTGCCATTGTGCTGTAACTCAGAGCAGATCTGGGTGCTGCCATTGAGATTCTTGACATAGCTATAGAATGCTTTGTGGTTGTCCTTAGAATCAGTGGCAATCTTGTTTTCATAGCTAGCTTTGGAGGATTTTATAAGGGATCTCAGCTTCTTGTTGAGGCTGACCAGGGAGTTCCTCCACTCATGGGATTTTACTCTTTTTTGCAACAGTTTCTTCCTTCTCTTGTAGATTATGTTTATGGCAGGGGACCACCAGATTGGCATCCTTTTTTTAGAGGATAGCATCTTGGTTCTGTTTAGGATAGCATGATCCATGCACTTGTGTAGGTGCTTATAGAGTGCATTTGTGTAGGATTCAGCAGTCATAACTGTATTGTCCATCTGCATGGGTGTCATGAAGTTCATCACTTCTGTCTTAAGAAGCATGAAGTTGGCTTTGGAGAAATTTTTTACTGTGGTTTCATTAATGGGGGGTGGGGGAGGAATATGGATATCTAGGGTGATTTGCTTATGGTCGGATCTGACCAACAAGGAGTTGACTTCAGGTGTGGAACACCTGTCACTCATGTTGGTAATGACTATGTCTAGGATATTGTTGCCCCTGGAAGGGTGTGGATAAGTTGATCCAGGGCATTGGAATTTATGAATTCCAGAAAGCGCTGAGCGAAGGAGTTGGTACATGAGTAGTTTTCCCAGTTAATGGTGGGGTAGTTGAAATCGCCCAATATTAGGGTGTATGGATGAACCCTAATATTTTCCAGTATATCAAGAAAAGAGGAGAGTGAATCTTGGGGCATGTTGGGGGATCTGTAGCAAGCTACAATTTGGATTGCAGTTTTGCCCAGAGTTAGTTGCACTTGGATAACCTCAGCTGCATTGTGCTGAGCAACTAGCCTGGAGGTGTGGATATCCTTAATGAATATGTGCACACCTCTGCCTTTGGTGTGCTGGTCCAGATTAGATGGCCGAAATGTGTGGTATGAGTTATAGCCTGGTAATGCAGGGGTTCTCTCTGGAGCCTTGAACCAGGTCTCAGTCACTGCACAGACATTGATGTTCTCCATTTTAAGGAGTGCCTCGAGTGAGTGTATTTTGAGATTTAGACTTATAGCATTGAGTAGCATTACCCTCAGTTTTTGCTTTCCTGTTCCTGTTATAGTGGTGAATTTGTCATTTGAACCTTGCCTAAAAAAGCCACTATAGGGGCGGCAAGAGCCTTTGCCAGTATCTGGAATCCCAGGGGTGACAGGTGCAGGCCATCTCTGACAAAGCATAGTGGTCTGTCGACCATGTCGTCCCAGGCAGACAGATACTGGATCCCCTTAGAATGACACCAGATGCTTAGCCAATTGTTGAAGTCAATCATTTTGTCCTTGTACTGCAGTATCATTCTGGGTGATGGCAGGATGCTACTCAGGGCTAGGGTCATACCTGCCTGGGCTATAAGAATGGAGAGTTCTTCCATGTCTCTTTTCATGTAGTCCAGGGAGGTACATCTCCGGTCATTCACAACAACATGGACAGTCACAGAGTCATATTTGTAATTGTTGTGAAGTGAACTGAGTGCATGGGTTACATGGCAGATCCTGGCACCTGACAGGGAGCTGACAGTGACCTTCTCCTAGTTTAGCCTGGTAAGTGAGACATCAATGTGCCTGACTATAGAGTCACCTATGACTAGTGTGTTGGGTACGTTGTTTTGCCTTATGGGCTGTGGTTGAGTGGCACTGAGTCTGTGGGCTGTGTGTTCATTTCGGTTGTGTTGGTAGTGGGAGGTTGCTTGGTTTCTGCTTTGGAGGTATCTGTTGCTTGAGCAAATTATTATTGAGAGCCTCCGCAAATGTTTTTGTGTTTCTATGTGTGGATTTTGGTGGTGTAGGTTTAGTGGGGCTATGTGATGAGTGTGGTGTGGTGCAAGTGTTTACCTTCTCCTCTTGACTATCAAGTTTAGTCTTGGTTGGAGAGAGCTTTACTTCCAGTTTGGCTAGATAAGTGCATCTCTCACAGGTTGTAGTGTTGGGTGGTAGGAGGAGAGGGTTGTCTGTGTTGATGAGGCAATTGCTACATTGCTCCAAGATGCCCAGCTTCATCAGATAGACAGGAGAGAACACTGGGAGTTGACCCCTCTAGACAAGTGAGGAAAGTGAGTACAAGAGCTTTTTTTTCTAAGCAAGTGAGGAAAGTAAGTACCAAAACTGTTTTCCTCTAGGTAATGAAGAAGGTTGAGTGCTGTAGTAATTTGAAATTTATTTAGTGCTTACAACAAGTTCTAAACAAGTGCTGAGCACGGATAAGCATATTCAAGTGCTAAAACTAAGAATCTATATCTGGATCTTGTTGTAGATAAGCTACCTAGTGCTTACCACCCCCACTGATAAGCTAGAAGGCTTCCCTCCAACACAGAAAGGCTTGGGGGGCACAGAAGCTTGCAAGCAGTCCTGGATACAGCAAATCTGTATCTGGACTAAACTAGTTACAGGGATGGTGGGAAGCAAGCAGAAATGCAGGCTTTTAAACCAGAAAGTTGAAAGAGATGGAAAAACTGTTCAAATGGCCAATAAACTACAATTTCTGGGCCAGAAGCCACACTTGTGGTAGATAGGCTACCTAGTGCTTACCAATCCCACTGATAAGCTAGAAGGCTTCCCTCCAACACAGAAATGCTTGAGACACAGAAGCTTACAAACAGTCCTGGATACATCATATCTGTATCTGGACTAAACTAGTTACAGGGAAGGTGGGAAGCAAGCGCAAATGCAGGCTTTTAAACCAGAAAGTTGAAAGAGATGGAAAAACTGCCTAAATGGCAAATAAACTACAATTTCTGGGCCAGAAACCACTCTTGTGGTAGATAGGCTACCTAGTGCTTACCACTCCCACTGATAAGCTAGAAGGCTTCCCTCCAACACAGAAAAGCTTGGGGCATAGAAACTTACAAACAGTCCTGGGTAGAGCACATCTGTATCTGGATTAGACTACTTACAGGAAAGGCAGAAAACAAGCTTGGAATTTATATATATATATATATATATATATATATATATATATATATATATATATATATAAATTTTTTTTTTTTTTAGTTAAGTGGGTTGGCTTTCACAAAAAGTGCTCTCTGTATTAGAAAGAATGAGCTAATGACAGTAGCAAAAACACTTTAAATGCAGTACAAGCTAACACACTTGAGTGTGTAGCAATATTAAGGCAAATACAGTTTAAATAAATGCAGATAAGTTAAAAATGACAAAAACAAGTTTATGAAAAATCAGATAAGAGCACTTGATCACTTAAAAGCACACAGAACAGCAAATTAAGGTAGAAGACAGTTATGTAAGAGCAGCTCAAGAAACTATAAGTAATTTTTTTTTTTTTTTTTTTTTTGTGGAGAGGAAGGGAACAGAGCAGATTAAAATGCTATAGGGGATGTCCTTCCCGAGTGCTCTCTCTGTACACGGCAGAGGAGATGGGACTGGTAGGAGTGTCTGAAATCAAAATATGATCTCACTGTTCTCAATTGTGTGAGCAAATGAAATGGGCCCAGTAGGAGTGTCCAAAAACAGATTTACAGCAGGGGCGGGTAATTCCAAAGCCACCAAGATTAATACCACAAGAACAGGGAGAGGGGGTGGGAGACTACCTGCAGCTAGAGACAGGGAGTATTATCTCCCTGTATTATATTACATATAACAATTATCTACAAATATCTACAGGTTGGATCTTTCATGACACTTAAGGCTAGACATAGTTCTCCACTGGGGAGTCTATAAGAACTAGGTACAGAGAAAGAGCTACCAGTCTCTTCTGGTAACTAAGATTTTTGAGGCCACTGATTTTGTTTAAGTTATAAATCTTTTGAGTATTCTGAAGTTATGTGATATGTTTAGATAAATATATGCTAAAAGGTACATTACATTCAACAATGGGTCTGATAAGATAAGAGTAAAGCGGAATTAAGACTTCTTTTGATCTAGTGGAGATATCATTGGAAATTAGATGGACCACAGAAAAGGCTTTTTAAACCACTATGGGGATATGATGGTCAAATGATAAAGAATTATAAACAACAGTACCCAGATCCCTTACAACAGTGCCTGATGGGGCGGGAGGGGGGGGTAATCCTATACAGTAAGTGAAACTCTTTTGTTTACCAAAATGAGCTATACTATACTTTTTATATTAAATTTGAGAGCATTGTCCTTGCACCAAGTGTGAACATGGTCTAAGCCATGTTAGAGCAATTATAAATCAGTTAAAAATTGGATAACAATAACTAATTTACAGTCATCTGCAAACTTAGCTAGCAATAGGCCAAAAGTGCTGTCCTGAAGGTCTGAGAAATATATGTCAAATAGGAGAGGGCCCAAAACTTAACCTTTGCTTTCAGAAATGGCACCTGCTTCTGTAACAACATTGGTTCTGTCATACAACCAGTTAGCTATCCATTACACAATGTAAGGAATTATATTCATATTTACAAGTTTGTTTATAATGTTTGCATGGGGAATATTATCAGAGCCCTTGGCCAAGTCTAGATACGCTGTATGCACTGCATGCCCACTATTCATTCCTTCAGTTAATTTTTCAAAGAAATTAATGAGGTTAAAGAGGCAGGACCTTCCTTTGATAAAACCAAATTGATGATAGTCCAGGATTTCAATATTCAGGTTAATGAAGTCTAACATAGTGCACTCCACAGCTTTACATATGAGGCCAGTGAGACTAATGGGTCTGTAGTGACCAGGGTCCCTTAGTTAGGCCCACCCTTGTATAATGGCATTGCAACAGCTGTTTTCCAGGCTTCAGGAATGTAACCGTTGGAGATGCTCAGATTAAAGAGTTTAAGAAGGGGTTCAGAACAGCCATATTTCATACTCATACTCAATCAACTGGTATGTTGTCAGGTCCCCTGGATGGGCTTTGAGTAGAGGTGAAAACATGTAGGGAACATTCACACCTCTGTAAATGTTAATTATCATGGTCATTACCATTTTGTCTACCAGAATCCTCCTGACATTGACTGGAGACACAACTGCAATATGGTAGGCATCATCCAGCTGGATCCTGCAGCAGTTTCCCCAGTACTGATGCTTCATGCCTGGACATATTTCTGGACACCATAAGCATGGACTGAGTGAATAAAAGTGATGTGTGGATTGAATGATTGATTTATTGACTGTTTTTGCAGGTAAGTAAAGTTAACCACTCAAGTATTTCTTTCATTCATGACCTAATCACACTGAATGAAAACATGTATAAACATCTGTATGCATTTTTAAGCCGCATTCCTTACTAAATGGTGATCACATTCATTTAATATTCAAATTTCAAGCAATTTATCAGCATTAATATGAAGGATATCTAAAAAAAATTACATAAAAATTAACTCATGCTATTGTACTTCATCTGTTTCATCTCTCTATTTACTTACTTTAAATAGCGACTTAGCAAATCTATCAGGAATTAGTTTACTGAGATTCTTAGCCTCAAACATTAATAATACAACGCACCCTCAAATTTGCAATGTGTTTAAGAGCCATTCTGTGCTTCCTTAAGTCAAATTAACTTCTTAGGTCTTTACCACTGTAGCGAAGGGAGCTAGTTACTGACATTCCCGTGCTGCTTCCCTTCTCGTAGTAACACAGTGTCTAGATGAGAAAGATTAGTAAGAACAGATCAAATCTCTTTGATCTTTGGTGGGTCAATATTCTTCCAATTTCTAATAATTGCTTTTTTACTGCTAATAACATTTCTCCCCTGCTAGGATTTTTCTTGTGTCTGCCAGCTTTCAGTTTCAGGTACAGCCAAGAAAAATACAGTATTAGGCAACCCCTTTTCTCTGGCCGCAGTGACTGTAATAAGTTCATTTTATTTTGATTTATTTGTATTTGGTTTCTGGGGTAGAACACTGATCTCCATGGGCAGTTTGCAGACTCAGACTGGGAGCAGTGTCTGGTTAAGGGACTTGCTTGGAGTTGCAGTTAGGCAATGGAGGCTAAGGGAATCAAACTCTGGACTACAGGAAACAATTCATTACAAGCTCCTTAATCCTCTGCATCTGCAGGTGGATTTAAAGGTTGGTTAATTTAGTGCATGATCACAACATTTATAACCACACCCCTTCCTTCATATCATCAACAGTCACTTAACTCTGCAGGAAACATTCTGTGATATCTATTCTACTTATGGGGACATTTTCACATAAACATCAGACATCTTCTGAAATGGGTGGCATCCCCCCCACCCCACATAATGAAATTTTGTGCTATTGATTAATAGTTAAAATACTTTCTAATAATTCTTCCTAACCTCTCTCATATCTCCGTTTTATTGCTTGTTTAATAAAGCCTATTATTAGATACAATATTCCTACTAGTATTGCTGATATACAGTCAGGTCATCTTAAGTCTTACATAAGCTTTCTCCACACCAGGGTGTTTTACCGCTCACTATCTGGTCTCTTTAAGTTACTCTGTATTTACCTGGATCTATATTAGATCTGAAAAATACATTTTCAGTAAACAGTTATTTGCCTCCACTACCTGTCGAAACCTTGCTCTGTTGAATGGCTGTTTCAGCAATTTTTTTTTTCCTAGGGGGAAAAAATGGTGGGCCAGTGTAAAACATTACAAAATTAAAAACCCTCCCCCCTAACTAAATATACCAACTCCAAGATCACACTACAGTGGGGAAAAGGGCAACTTACCGATGATGGCCAAGCATTTTTTCCCCTATGAAAAAATAAATCGCTGAAACAGCCATTTGACAGAGCAAGGTTTGTACAGGTAGCATGGGCAAAGAGCTGTTCATTGCAAATGTATATCTCAGATCTAATATAGACCCATTTACCTAAGTCTCTTGTATACCAGATAATCACTTGGCCTTAACCCAACAGGATCTTGAACCTTTCCCATGACATAAAGGCCAAAACTTCCTCAAGATTTGTTCAGAATTTAACTTCAAGTTGCCTTGACATCCACATTCCTTTCTGATCAGTCTCCCTTTTATTCATCAGGTGACTTATGGGGTCAGTCAAGAACTCATGTCTTTTATCTTGGTTCTTTCCGTAATACAGTTCTGGATATCCTTAACTTACTTCCAGAAAAGTAAAAGTCTGTCATTCCCTTTCAACCAAAATATACATCCTAGGCAAATTGCAATCTGAGATATGTCTTGCTGCCCCATATCTACCAACCTTGCTCACTACCTCTGAAATTACCACGTATAGAATACTCTGAGCTATGTCACTCTCCACTATGGTTGACAGTCTACCATGCCTATTCCTTTCAGTCCTTGGGGGAGTATCAGATAGTCCCAAACTTGCCCCAGCTTTCACTGTCCCATCAGCACATGCTTTAAATGTCTAAAAAATGAGCTCCCCATGTTCGTTGATAGAACCAGAATGCAATAATGGTTAAGATGAGTCTCCAGAGTGTGCGTATTTTTAATAACTGCTTATTGAAACATTTTATTACAAATATTTCAGTATAATGCCATTCAACACACACCATCATATATGACACAATGTAGCTTAGATGTTATTCAACATCCAGCATAAAATATAATAAAGTATGACATATCTATATTTATCAGTTGAAGTTCAGATAATCTCACTAATTCCTTTTTTCTCCTTAGGAGTTGTTATCCATACCTATACCTTCCAGTTAACTTACAATGTTCTAAACATACATTGGTGTTGATAATGGGAGACCTGAATGCACATATCAGGACAGACAGAACAGGATATGAGAACTGACTGGGTCCAGATGAGTGGGTCATCAGGAATAAAGAAGGCGTGGCCTAAAGAAGAAGAAGGACTAAGACAGTGACATAATCACATAAATAGTGGCCAACATGCAGCTCAGGGAGAGTTCCATTTAGTAAGTGAAGGGCATTGGGATCACAAAATCATCCCAAGTGAAGCAGTCTGTCCACAGTGTAACCACTGGTTGCTACAATCAGTTGCAAGCAGTGGTCAGAAAAGGCTCTATGATCAACAGAGACTAAGTTGAAGGAATCTAGCACCTCAGGAAGAAGGTAAATAGGTGGAGATGAAGATGAATGGCAGTGCCTCAAAACAGCATGTGCGAAAAGTATAGAATATGTATGAGGCCATGCCAGGTATGAAAATAAGCTGCATAAGGAAAGCTGGTGCTGGAATACATAAGTCCAGAAAGTCATGAGAAGAAAGAATGAGTGCAGGAAAAAGTGGGACATCGAAAAGATACACCAGGCTAAGAAGGAATACTGGATGTCTAACAAAGTAGCTAAGAGAACAGCTGCAATTGCAAAGAATAAAGCATCATAGGCACTCTAACAGCTTCTGAAAAAGGACACAACTGATAGCACAAAGAAACTCTATCGGGTTGCAAGGCAAAGACAGAAAGATAAAGCAGGTAGTTTCAGACACCCTTCATAAGGGATGCAACCAACAACCTGGTCACCAGGCCTCCAGATATCAAAGGCAGATGGAAGCAGTACTTCCAGCAGCGTCTGAATGATGAACACCCCATGGAACCTGTACTGCCCCAGACACAGCCTAAGATGAAGGAAGAGGAACCTAGAATAAGTGAGAACAACACTAAGGACAATGATTTCAGCAAAAGCAGCAGGCTCATATGAGGTCGCAGCAGAGTGATCAAGATGTTAAATGAGTTGCAGTGTATAGAATGTACTCATAGCAGTATGGAGAGAAAGGACCATCACAGATGACTGGAGATTAAGCATTCTAGTGCCAGTGTACAAGAAAAAAAAAGGTTCCATTCACAACTGTGGGCATTGTAGGGGGATCATATTCTTGTAACACTGCATGAAAGTTCTGAGGAGCTTGACTGATAAACAAATACGCAGAGTAGTAAAAAGTAAGTTGGGAGAAAGGCAATTTGGATTTAAAGCAAGATGCAGTACAACCAACCCAATGTTTGCAGTAAGAAAACTGAGCAGACACTGGAGATAAAGAAAAAGTCCAACAGGGCCTTCTTAGACAAGGACCCAATAAAAACACAACTTTTCAGATAACACTCCAATACATAAAAATTAGAACAAAAAGTGTAGATTTACACTTCACACCCACCAAATGGGTTAAATCATAGAATAACCAAAGACAAACTTATTTAATCAACTTTATTTCAGAAAACATGAGAATTTGATTGAGCTATTTCATCCAATTCAAGTCTACATCTGAATCAGGTGACCAATATCACCAGTCATTTTAATATTCAAAAACAGACTAATCATAATCTAAACCATATTATGTGTTTGCAAGCTTTAAAATCCTTTGGTTATAGTAAAATAAAATTCTTATGATTCATACCTCACATGTTAAATAAACAATGACTAAATAAATACAAATCTATGCAATTGTCTTGAATCATAAAACTATGTTATAACTTTGCTGCTTTTATTTTTACCAAATGGGAAATCGACATTTTATCATTTAATCTGGGTTAATTATCTGCCCTAAGTCTTACTGGTCAAATCAATTACCATTTTTCTAGGGTTGCTATAGCAATAACCCACGCCTGGGTGTGGGTAATGCTGGATTTACCCACGGTTGGTGTGGTTTGGTCACGAGGGCGAAGCCCAAGTGACCAAACAAAGCTAACCATGGGTAAATCCAGAATTACCCACACCCAGAAGTGGGTTATTGCTATTATACAATGACATTATTTAAGAAAGAAAATAATAAATTTTCTTAAATAATGGCATTGTATAATGCCTCCTTGCTACCCTTCCGCAGCTGTCTGGTATTCTGTGGCAGTTCTGATGTACTGCGCATGCATATGCCTATGCAGTACGTCAGAGCTGTGGGCAAAAGCAACGGAGAAAGCAAGATCTCCGTTGCTTTTTACAAAATGTTTCACTATGTTAAATGGGTTTAACATAGCGAGACAGCTTTAAAAAAAGCAATGGAGCCGTTGCTTTTTTTAAAGCTGTCTCGCTATGTTAAACCCATTTAACATAGTGAAACAGTTTGTAAACAGCAACGGAGAAAGCAAGATCTCCGTTGCTTTTTACAAACTCTCTCGCTATGTTAAATGAGTTTAACATAGCGAGACAGCATTAAAAAAATCAACAGAGAATCTCCGTTGATTTTTTTAATGCTGTCTTGCTATGTTAAACGAGTTTAACATAGCGAGACAGTGTGAAGCAATGGAGATCTTGTGTTCTCCTTTGCTGTAAAAAAAAAAAAAAAGAGTTATAGTAATGGAAAAAGTCCGGGCGACCGGATCTTTTTCCATTACTATAACTCTGATTTACAATGTGCATGCTAACCAATCAGCATGCACATTTTTGAATATTAATGGGGGGTTATTGTATAATTTCTGATAACCCACCTCTTGGGTTCTTTCCACCTATCCCACTCCCATAAACTTAAAAAAAAACATTTAAAACTGTTACAAACACTACTATGTTTGTTTAAGGTGCTGTTCGTGTTTTTCTTATAAATATTATAGACATGTTTGTTTATTTTCTTTTACATAATGGGCATTCACTTTTCCCAATATAATATACTGGGCACATCATGCAGATTGCCACATACAAAAATGTCCTTGCATGACAATTAAAATTATCCCCTTATAGTACTGGCACTGGCCACAACACCCACACTTTTTAGTGCCATGATACTTTTTCTCACTTCCATAACATCCAGAATGTTCTAAATGAACCTGAATATTGCATGCCCTCTTAAACACTACAGATGGACTTGGACCATCAACTTTTGCCACTTTTTGAAAATAGTCAAAAATTATCCAGTTACTGCACAGTATATGTTTAATGCTGTATGAGTTGGCACAATATTTAGCAATCATAGCTCTTTTAAACTCAAAATCAGGGGATTATAAAGTTAAATTCAGAGGCCCAGTGCATCCCACGAGTGGCTCATACAGTCCCTTACACTTTTTCTTGAGCACTTCCTCATATATGTCATTTACAACATTAGCTGGGCATCCCTCTCTAAAAACAACTCAAAATATCTGATTCGTTAACAAATTTCTCAAACTCAGACACCATCCTCACAAAATGGACAAATTGTCCCTTGACCAAACTTTTCTTTTGGTTGACTGGATGGTTGCTCCCAAATTGAAGGTATGAGATTGATAAGGTATCATTTCTATATATATATTCAAAGGGAATATATGGTTCCCAACATCCTTATGTATGCTTACATTCAAATAATGCATTGAACTCATATTATATTAATATGTAAAGCTTATAAACTCGGAAGTTGACTCCATGTATATTAAAAATTCAACCAATTCCCTTTCACTCCTCTTCCATAAAATCCAGATGTCATCTAGGTAGTGAAAATGCAATTCAAATCTTTTTTTTTTTTTTTGAAAATGTATATCAAACACAAAATGTTTCTCCCAGTGTGCCATCACCAAGTCAGCATATGCCAGGGTGCATGCTGCACCCATAGCCACCCTGTCTAATTGGTGGAAAAAATCTCCCCTCAAATGAAATATTGTTATGCAACACTGCGCCCTTAAAGTCTCAAACAGTATTCATTTCTCATCACTAATACTGTTGCATTAGATTAATATGTCAGTAAACCATTCCCATATACAATAGGAGTTTTACTGAAAATAATTTGACGTCAATAGTTGCAAGAAACTCACTTGTCATTGTATATATCAGGTGTGAACTTGCTCAAAAAGAAAAAGAATCCTTCAACAAATAAGAAAATGTCACAATATATGATTTATAATGTGCATCAATGAAAATGAGTAAGGACAGTGTCTTTCTTTGACGCTCATTCATCTAACAAAGCTTTTAATGGCTGTTCTCACATGTTTGTGTACTTTGGATATTGTAAATATTGGGGCATTCATTAGATTCTTTACATATGAAAATTTATACAAGTCCACAGTAATATGCCTGTGACTCAATAATTCATTTAACATTAAATCAGTCTTGTAATGTGAGATGTTCACTTCATTAATAGAGGCAATCACATAAGTGTTTGTATCAATTATAAGTTTATTCATTCTAGCAATATAGTCAATAGTGACCACTAGCACTAAACCAAACCCTTTGTCAGGCTTCACACACCTGATTGATTTGTCCCTTTCTACCAGTTTCTCAAATAGGTCGATAGCTGGGTATAAGTGTGGGTTTATGGTGCAAGGGATTGCTGCATGCATGTCCTAAACTTGGTTTTACCATTATCATTGTGGTAAATAAGTCCCAGATTCAGCTTTCTAGTAAAGTACCATTATTGTAATACACTGCTGACCATGTCTAAATTAGTGCTAAGAATAAAATGAATGCCTCTTGCAAACAAAGTAAAACACACATCATTGTATATTGTTATGTAACCATAACTGGAATTATTCAAATTATACCTTCATCAAGATGTTGGCTGGGGAGATTTAATGTCTCTGTCTTCCTTTCCCCCAATCCTGTTCCCATGTCCCCATGATTTCCTCTGTTCCATATGTGATGTCATTACCACATTCTTGTTTGGTTGTTCACTCGCACAGTTCTTTTTCTCAGAATGACATACTTGAGGTACTTCTAAAGTGGCCTCATCATCTTGTGCCCCCAAATACTACTGAGAATGTTCCTTATCACCAGCTCCTTTTTCCCTATTTTTTCCACCCGCAGTGCATTTCTTTCCATCGGTGTTGGCTTGGGATATGCTGTCTTTTGTTGTATTTTTTCCTCCACTAATTTTTTAAATCTTTCTAGTTTAAACAACCTCTATGTTTTTCTCCACTCTATTAAAAATTGCAGTGTATTTTCCTTTCTTTGTTATCAAACTAAAGGTCTGTCTTTTTAGTAGAATTGTCCAATACTGGCAAGTTACTGTGTAATTTGTTCATTTTCTTTGTAATTGTCCTTCAATAACATCTCCATTAACTCAAGGCCAAACCAGTTGAGTAAACCCAACTGTTTCATATTTAACACACTATCTTTTTCAAACCCTTTGGGGTATTTTCATATTTGTAACATCTTAGGCACAATACATGGTTTTAAACATTCCATAAAGTAAAGGTTTTCAACTTATAGTGATCAAAATTTGAACAGCTTTTTTTCATAACTTAAAAATATTTCCCTGAGAGTTACTTTCTGAAGCCATCGCTAGGTTCAAAGTAATTTTGTCTGAAAGTCATCTGTTTAAACTTGGGATATCATAGTACATGAATATGGATCTACCCCCCCCCCCAGTTCTTTGCAAAGTGCTGTTGTAATTAATCACCAGTCTCAGTTTTTGTATCACAAGACTTTGTCAGCTGTTGAACAAGTTCAGTCAATGATGTGGGAAATGCTTGTGTTTGTAGTACCTCATGTGTGGAGGGCACCACTGACCCACCAACTCAAATGCATAACATTACTTTTCAGTGTGATGCTCCAACATATAACACTAAGAACAAGAAGTGTAGAGTTGCACCCCAAATCCATCACAATGGTCCCAAGAAAACTGATGTGGGCAGTCATGCAACGTTTCAATGCCCCAGAAACATTAGTAGAATTAACACAGGCTATGTACAATGACCAAATGACTCAAGTAGATTCCCAGTGGCAGTGTGTGTGTGTGTGTGTGTGTGTGTGTGTGTGTGTGTGTGTGTGTGTGTGTGTGTGTGTGTGTGTGTGTGTGTGTACATTAGGGTTCAGCTCAGAGGAGGCTGCTGCTCATATCTATAATGGACTACATTAGCAAACAGACCAAAAAGGGGACAGATCAACAAAGCTGATGTATGCAGATGATGTGACGTTACAAGCAGCCTCTGAAGAAGAACTTCAGCAAATGATAGGGGAATGGAATG
Source organism: Protopterus annectens (assembly GCF_019279795.1). NCBI lineage: Eukaryota > Metazoa > Chordata > Ceratodontiformes > Protopteridae > Protopterus > Protopterus annectens. The sequence goes on along the minus strand of NC_056726.1, from coordinate 264,965,814 downwards.
CAAAGCTAAAGGCATGTGAGATGAAACTAATTGCAAAAAAGACAGCTGTGATTGCACTAAATGGGGTAAATAAGAAGAAGAGGCTGAGAGTCGATAGGATGGAAAATAGAAGAACAGGGTAACAGCTTCAAGTATCTGAGAGGGGTGGTTAAGGAGAAGGGAAGGCTGCAATGAGGAAGTCAAAACTTGAATCAGAGGGGATACGGCCAGCTGGTACAGAGTGTCAGGGGTAGTGTATGATGAAAGAATGACCAAAAAAGCTGAAAAGTAAGTTATACAAAACAATGAAGTGATTAGTGTTACTGTATGGTACATAAATCTGGACAGTGAAGACAGAGCAGATGAGGAAGTTAGAGATGATGGAGAAGTGCCTAATATGGGTGGTAGGTTACACACTGTGGGAAAGGTGAAGAAATAATGATGCTAGAGAAAAAGCAGCCCATGTACTTTCAGTTGCAGAGAAGGTTGATGAAAACAGATTAGAGTGGTTTGGGCACATGTGCAGGAAAGCAGAAGTCTATCTGATGAAGGTTTGAGAGAGACAGGAAGAGAGCTAGAGGAAATGAGGGTGTCCAGCAAAGAAATGGATTGTGTGAGAAAAGGCCTGAGACAGTCAGTCATGACTGTTGAAAAAGGTAGGAGAGTGGCATTGAATCTAGAGAGATGACAACAGTTGATGCAACACCCCAACCCCATGTAAAAATTGAAAAACTGGTACTGATGATGTTGTTGATGATAATGAAGATGATGATGATGCTACAAATTCCATTTCTACACTCTTATTTTATAACATAGCCTCACGTTTTTGCCACTTAACTCTTTTTCCTGTCCAGTCTTCTTGTGCACATAAAACCAGATGTGCACTTTTTATATAATTTGTTTTTATTTTCTCTCTTCCATTCAGGATCACCCTTCTATACTTGTTCTATTAAGTGTTTAACATATCTACCCAGAAATAGTTATTAAGTTTTCTCAGGATACTTTCATCCATGTTCTTCCCTCATCCCTAAGAGACAAAACTGTCTCATAATAGGCAGTCATTGACCAAATACATTTTCCCATTCTTCTATACAGTTCTCCCAAAGTTTGACTAGCATATCTGTGCTAGGGTTTTTTTAGGCCAAATTATTAAAATGGCTTCTTGAACAGAAACATTCCAGACATTATGCTGCTTAATACCTCTGTACAAGTAAAGATGGAAAATCTTGCCTACTTTCTGCTAATTAAGCATATTTTGCCAGTCAGTAATATACTCCATAGGTGTAAAAGTAAAGATAACCAAGAGTACTTCTTTTCTGCTGACTAGGCCTTTGACTTGCAGTGCTAGTCATGTGACTGCATAGCTCCACAGAGAATGAATGTATCCTGCTGGGAGGCACAAAAAAAGTTTCAGGACAGAATAAGACCTTGATCATGAGAAATGTGCTTCATATTTTGATTAGATAAGAAAAGCATGTCTGTTGAGTGTAAAAGGGATAGTTTTATATATCAGAAATGGTAGAACTGTGGTAACTGTCAATGTCAAAGGAAGGAGGTAAAACGTTAGAAAATATATGAGACTATTCTAAGATATTTACTTGGTCTAATAGATAATAGATAATAATAGTATCGGTATTCTCGCAGTTCGCGCAATTCATGTCAGTGTTTTGATATTCGCTCAAAAGAAGTTTTGCTCTGGTAATATAGACCACGTTTTTAAGACTTTTGGATCTCTTGTTTGTTCCATACTAAGAATTAGGCCTAACATATTCAGAGCCTTTGTTGACAGTGTTTCTTAAATGTAAAATCCTTGCTAATTATGATGCAGTGATTATTTATAAGATCTACCATCTTCCGTCCTGTACTTCTGAGTTTCATTTTCAGATTGACTCTATCTCCAAACAAAACAACCTTGCATTTATTGTAATTAAACCTCAGTGCTACTGATACTGCATAATAATGAATCTCTTCCAGATATTGTTTCAAGTCATCAATGTCACTTGTACAATTTAGCTCTGCTCTTAATTTGCAGTCTTCTGTGTATTTACTAAGACAAACTTTTCTGGAGCGTGGTGTGCCTGCCAATGCAATGCTAAACAGGATAGGGCCCAACGTTGACCCCCTGAGGTACCTCTCTATTTAGAGGTAGCCATCTAGATGCCTTCCCATAGAAGTTCACATACTGTGATCTGCCATTTAACCAGCTGTTAATCCAGTTCAAAGTCATTAACCTGAATTTCTTAATTCCTCAATAATTTGATCATGTTTTAAATTGTCAGAAGCCTTTGAAATCTCCATGCATACAACTGTAACTGACTTCCCTTGATCTCTTAGATAGCTGATATCTTCCAAGAAATGTGTAAGACATGCTTATGTTGATCTTCCTTAATAAAACCAAACTAGGAGTAGTCCATATGTTGATCTTCCTTAATAAAACCAAACTAGGAGTAGTCCATCTCTCTCCCATATTTTGTATCATGTATTAATGAGTGCAGAATCTATCTTTCATAGAACTTTTCAGTTTTACATCTTAGGCTTATTGGTTTATAGCTTCCAATGATTTGTCTGTCTCCACCTTTGTAGATAGGTTTGACATAAGATTTTTTTTTCAGTCAGGTACAAATCCCATTCACAGTAGTATGTTAAATATCCAGGTCAGTGGCATTACAGTAAACTCTCAGTTAACCTGAACTCATGCAACCAGAAAAAAAAAATCGAAGAAATACAGTACAATTTTCATGTGTTGCGCCTCCCCGCCCCCGCAGAAGCATACCTTACGTTTTTAGAGTTTTAGAGTTTTAAAGAGTAAGAGAACAAGTCAAACCAAACAAATAGTACAGGGTACTGTATTAGGCCCAGTCTTAATAGGAACTCTCAAGCAACCTGAAACTACAGTTATTCAGCATCTACCAATCGTCATGGGTGCCACTTAACCAAGAGTTTACTGTATTAAATCATTGGAAATAACAGATGCACTACCCACTTATAGATGTCATGCACATTGCACTATATTTGTTAACTTAAGTATAGCAGCTTTTTACCATTTCTTGCTTGACACTGGGGCAGTCAGTCTGAGATGGAATGGCTACTTTAGTTGGGCCGTATAATTTTGCTCATGTGAGAATTTTGCAAAGTAGTTATTAAATATGTCACCTATCACCTATTTACCTATAACATTAATTTGATTGTGCTTTGTTACTTCATTTCTCCATTCCATTCTATTCTCTTTGAGTCTGCATACTTAATATTTTTTATTATTGCTTTCTTTGCTCACTAATATTGCCGCATAACACCATTTATAAAAAAGCTTTCTTTTCAATGTTTTTGTGATATTATTTTAAACATTTCTTGTTATATGTTGAAGCATCTCTAGTAAATTTCTTATAAACTCCTTTCTTATTATTAAATAATTTTGATAGAGTCCTATTCCACCAGGGCTTCTTTCCCCAAGGTCCCTTTTCTAACATCTTATATTTTTCATTTAAGTGCCTATTGCAAACATTCTTCAAAATCTTCAGGCCATATTCTTCACATGCTTAGTCACTTTTATTACAGTTTGCAATACATTTTTTAACATATCTAGTCTATTTAGAGCATATATTTTCTCTATTTTTATAATTATTTTTCAAAGTTCCATCCATCAGTAGCAAAGACTGCATCATGATCTGAATTTCCTATAGGCATAAAAGTTTCTGTCTTAGTAACCAGGTCTTCTTTATTGGTGTATACCAAATCTATGTTTCCCTCTTCTCCCACAATACCCTTCTAAACCCATTAAATGTTATTTTATAGCATACTTCTTTGCATCCTACCAAGTCTGTCCCATCTGCTTATCCTCCCTGTGCCAGTGGACAAATTCTATTCTTTTGTGTCCCTGTAGACATCTGTACTGCCTTTACCACTAACAAGTGTTCCATCTCCAGCTTTGGCTTCTGTTATTATGTTTTGTACTATATATGAACATGGTTGGAAAACCACCCATCACCTGTTTTCATTCTACTTGTAGGATTCCTGCTCTTCTCATCAAAAGCCTATTGAGATGGCTACCTTGGGCATCTTTTGCTGTGGAGAAGGTATATCCCTGCACTACAGCCTGGTGTAATCTCCAGATATCTACTCATCCATTTAGTTCTCCCCGCTGTCTTAAGACTTCTCTCACCTAACATTCTGTTCCCCTTGAATAGACTTTCTATTGATTTTCCATTGACTACCATATTAAAATCTCCCAAAGTAAATCATATTCACATTTTTTCCATACCTCATGACATATAGCATAGAAAGCCTCAGAAAAGATGGGAGCATCTGAGTTTGGAACATAGATTGCTCAAGCATTCCAATCATTGCCTTCTATATTGAACCCTACTAAGATTCATCTCCCTTCCTTCACTGTCTCTGAGTATTTATACCTGTATATTTAGAGATTTCCTCATTATAATCACTACCCTTCACTTTCCTTCTTCTCTAATCATGCTGCATTCCACAATTTTCCATTCACTATCTCCTATTTTAAGTCTTCAGTCTTTTTTGTTTTTCCTGTAATAATATTATGCTGCCTTTAGCTCTCTTTAATGTTATCCTAATCTTCTCTTGTTTAATTGGATGGCATATACTCCTGCTTTCTCTGATATTATATTTATACTCCCCATGATCCTTTCCATCTGCCCGTCTCTGCTTGTATATTTCCTCTCTTTTCCAGACTAGGTCTAACAAGCCCTTTGGATCCCCCAGTATCTATGTCTGGCTACTAAAGCTGAGTTGGTCTGCAGAATGATAATAACCGGGTGCTCACATGGATTGCTCCTATGCCACATAAGTTCAATCACTTCATTCATAATCCCCACTGTGAATTCAAAAGAATTCCTAAACACCCGTGTACTCATTGCACTCATAATATAGATATACTCTCATTAGGTTACATTGGAATAACATCAGCTTCTTGAACTGTTATCGTCTAACTGAAGCATACTATAACTGTTTACAACTTAAGCTTATACTTATCACTGTAACACTGCATTTTGTAACATATATCATGAACATCTGGTTTACAATCAAAAGGCAGAAAGACAGGCACCTCCACGAACATGGTAATCTGTGTCCCCTGGCTCCTCCTGTTATCTTCCCGACTCTTTGATTCTGTCTACCTCACAGTCAATGTCAGTAGCAGCATTCAAATCAGGGAGAAATTTGCTGTGAAAATATGACAACAGATAGAGTCCATCACTGTCTCTGGTACAACTTGCAGTCTTATGTTTTCTTAATGCTGTTAATTTTCAAAATCATCTGTCTTAGTAACTAGTGCCTTAATCTCTCACTGGAATTGATGCATCTGCAACTGCTGATCTGATATATTTCATTCTGCTCCTTTAGGTCACATAGCACCTTGTATTTCTTGTTACATAACAGAAATGCCATGAGTCTCTAGTAAGATGGCTTACCGCATATCGAACATTTTTCCCATTTCCTTCTCTGCCAGATGAAATGTTGCCTCCAGAGTTACCTGTATGATATTACCAACGGCTTTCTTCATCTATCAGGGCATTTTCTAGCCTTGGACTAACAGCTAAGGAACTCTATTCCTCCACGTCATTGTGATTCAGCCCCTACCCCCATGAATACTCACATTTTGTGGTGTAATTCTAAATGCAGAAAAATCCAACACTTAAGCCAGTTAAGGTGTTCTAGATTCAACTTACCATATAAAGAATTTACTGTTTCCTCAAGTATTAGAGCAAGTACTATACAAAAGTAAATACACATAATACAGCATATACCCAACACTACAGGACTATACAAAATTATTTAACCTGGGTTTGTTTCTACATCTTGGAAAACTATATCCTGAGCCACCAATGGTGCATAATTTACAAGTACTGTCTGTTTTTTTTATAAACTAAACATTTACACTGAAAAGCTCCCAAATAACCTAAAATATTAATTAACATCTCCATCTGGGCCTCCAGCTTTCCCATGTACACCAGTAAATAGCATACAATGCACATTTACCTATTTCTCTCCCATTCTAAGGATGCTATGTGATGAATGTCTAAGTACCATTTCTAGGACTTCCAGAGAGAGTGCAAACAAAAGGGGAGAGATTAGACATTCCTCCAGAGTTTCCCTACCAGACCACTTGGCATAATGGTTAAGGTCTTAGCCTCCCATGCACACAGTACAAGGTTCAATCCTGACCTCCGACCAATGCCTGTTTGGAGTTTGCATGTTCTCTCTGTGTCTCTGGGGTGATCCTTTCATGTCTGAAAAACATGCTGAGTGTTTCCATCTCAAACTCAGCAATGAATGGAGCTGTGGGCAGCATCACAGACTCTACGTGGTGCCCTACAGGGGGAAGAGTTGTACAGACAGGGCTAGCCACTTGATGGTGTAAAATATGGCTCTAGGTGATTCAGTCAGCCATGTTGATTATTGGTGGGTTGAGGACCTGGCTATATGCCAGGGACCCATGCTAATGGTGGGAAGGGGTATGTGTACCCCTATTGGCCAGTGTGTGGCTGCCATAAAGCTTAGCAACCCTGGTGTCTAGTTGCCCAGCCTGGGATAGCAGGATGCAGCAGCTTGGAAGTGGCTGGACATCCTGTGTATCCAAGAGACAAAATGGAAGGCCAGTGCAGCAAAGCTGCTTGGCTTGGGATTCAGACTTGACGGGTGTAGGAATAGTAGTGAGAGAGAGGCTTCAGAAGGCAGTGAAGATATTATCAGAATTAATGACAGACACATGGCAATCATGACCTACTAGATAAAGTAGGGCAACATGAATTGGTGTTGATGTTGATAATGGTTGACTTGAATGCCCATATCACAGAGCATATGAGGACTGCCTGGTTCCATGGGAGGACTGCCTGGTTCCACATGGGTGGGGCAACAGGAATAAAGAAGGAGAAGCCATTCTAGACTTTGTCTTGTAAATGGCTTAATTGTAGCAAACACATGGTTCAGAAAGAGAGACAGTCGCAAGATCACATACAAGAGTAGCCAACATGCAACTCAGTTAGACTTCTCCTATAAGGAAAAGGCACTGGGGTAGATTCCATGATTATAAAGTCATCCCTGGCCAGAAGCATAAACCATTAGTTGCCACAATCAGCTGCAAGCAGTGGTCAGAGAAGGCTCTAAGGTCAACATAGACCAGGCTGAAGACCTGGAAGTTGACTGGAGAGAAAGTACAGCAGTTCAAGGAATTACTCAGGGGTCTAGCACTTCAAGAAGAGAAGGAAACAGGTGGAGTTGAACAAGAATGGCAGCACCAAAGAACAGCACATGCTAAGAACAGCATGTGTTAGGACTACAGAAAAGATATGTGGCCGAGCCAAGTATGAAAATAAAGTACATAATGAAAGCTGGTGATGCCAAAAGTCTAATAAGTCATCAAAAGAAAGAAAAAGTGGGAAACAGAAAAGACTGACCAAGCGACTGACCAAGCTAGGAAGGACTGCTAAGAAAGAAGTTGCAATAGCAAAGAATAGGGCATGGGAGACACTCTACCAATTTCTGGAAAGTGACTCAGTAAGTGGCACAAAGGAACTATATCAGGTTGCAAGGCAAAGACAGAAAGATAATGAAGATAGTCAGGCACATTTCATAAGGGATGCCAGCAACAACCTGCTCACCAGTTCACAGGACATCAAAGGCTGATGGAAGGAGTATTTCCAGCAGCTTCTGAATGAAGAAAACCCCACAGACGTTGCATTGCACCAGAAACAGCCAATGATGAGAGAAGAAGAGGAGCCCACCCAGCCTAGAAGAAGTAAGAACAGAAGGAAAATGAAGTCAGGGAAAGCAGCACGTTTAGATGAGGTTACAACAGATGTGACATAGCTGCTGGATGAGATAGGGGAGAAATGGCTCCTGAGGGTACTCCTAGCATTGTGGAGAGAAAGGCATATTCCAGATGACTGGAGAATAAGCCTTCTCATAGTACAGCGGCATCAAACTGCTATCAAATTGCATAAAAGTTCTGGAAAGGGTGGGTGATTGATAAATGGATACACAGAGTAGTAGAATGTAAGATGGGAGATGACCAGTTCAGATTCAGGTCAGGATGCAGCACAATTGACTTGATGTTTGCAGTGAGACAGATATTTGAGAAGAAGCTAGAGATGAGGAGAGAGAGTCCATCTGGGCATTCCTAGACTTGGAGAAAGCATACAACAAGGTCCCAAGAAAACTGATCTGGGCAGTACTGCAGTGGTTTGAAGTCCCAGAAACATCACTAAAATTAATGCAGGCTATGTAAAAGACCCAATGACTCAAGTACGAACAGTGTTGGGCCTCACAGATGGGTTCCCAGTTGGAGTGGGTGTACACTAGGGATCAGCTCTGTGCCCACTGCTGTTCATACTGGTGATGGAGACTACATTAACAAACAGGTTGGAGAGGACAGATTAACAAATTTGCTGTATGCAGATGATGTGGCATTACAGGCAGACTCTGAGCAAGAACTTCAGCAAAGGATAGGAAAATGGAATGCAAAACTCAAGGCACATGAAATGAAACTAAGCACAAATAAGACTGGTAATGGCAGCAAATTGAGGAAATCAGAGGTGAGAATAAAGATAGAAGGGAAGATAGTGGAGCAGGTAAACAGCTTTAAGTATTTGGGAGGGGCGGTTGAGGAGAAGGGAAGTCTGAATGAAAAGGTCAAAGCTAGAATCAGATTTGCTGCAGCCAAATGGCATAGAGTGGCAGGTATAGTCTATGACAGAAGAATGCCAAAGAGGCTGAAAAGTAAGGTATACAAGACAGTGGTGCGGACAGTACTACAGTATGGTACAGAAACCTGGGCAGTAAAGGCAGAACAGGTGAAGAAGCTAGAGGTGATGGAAATGAAGTGCCTGAGAAAGGTGGTACGATGCACACTGAGGGACAGATGAAGAAATGAGGGCATAAGAGCAGAAGCCAAAGTAGCTTGAGCTGCAGAAAAGATCAAAGAGAACAGATTATGGTAGTTTGGGCCCATGTGCAGAAAAGCAGAAGACAATCTGGTGAGGAAGATTTGGGACAGACAGGAAGAAGGTAAGAGGAAGAGAGGACGTCCAGCAAAGAGGTGGATGGATTGTTTGAAAGAAGATCTGTGACAGTCAGGCATGAGTGTTGAAGAAGGCAGGAGGGTGGCACTGAATCAAGAGAATTGGTGACAGTTAACCCGATACCCCAACCCCATGTAGAAAAATGGGAAAAGGGGGCTGATGATGATGATGATTTTCCTACTTATTTTAAATAGGAGAGCTAGTTCAATGTTGACTTGTTATAGGCATTCATACCTGAAAATATGTTGCTTAGCAGTCCAATAAATACACAGAAAATCAAAATATTTCAAACAATACAAATACAATTTCCCAGTTGACCCTATCAAAGCTTTTTTTGGCATCCTGTCTAGCCACAACCAGCTGCCCCCCCCTCCCCCCCCGACATACAGTTCTGTGGGCCTCTTGCATAAAAAACAAAAAACATTAATTGTATTGTCAAATGTTTGCCTAGCTCTTATGAAGCCACACTGATCCTTATATACTAAATTCATCATCATCTGTATCAGACTGGTCACTACAATTGCCATGAATATTACGTAATCTTGATTCAGTACTCAAGTTAGGCATATATGAAATTAATAATTCCATATCCTTCTTGGATTTAGCACAGTAGATATCACTGTTCTCGTCCAAGAAAAACAGTCCTTTGACTATCCAAACTGCCTTTAATTAATGTTAATAGACATTGCCTTATCCTCTCTCCTTTTTATAAAGTTCCAAGAGTACATTATTCAAACCAGGAGGTTCCCCCTTTGTAACTTACCATTTGCTTCTATAAACCACTCCCGAAAGATTTGGCATATCGGTTACTATGCCTACATGCTTGTGTGGTGCTGGTATACTCAACCTACAAAAAAATATACATCAACTCCTGCCCCTGGATTCACTAATCTTCTGTACAGGACTAGCTTAGTCCTGCACAGAAGCGCCCATTTAGGAAGAGGACAGCAGCATATTAATGAAGGCGTGCTGCCCGACCTCCTAGGCTTACACGGAGTGTGTACAAGTGCAGAGGGCATGTCTGAGAGCACAGCTCTCAGAAAAAACACACCCCTGCAATGTAGAAGAGCACAAAGTGGAAATAAATGAGCGAGACTGCTCATGAGTGTCCACTTATCCCCACCATCAGTCTCCCACGTGTACAACAGCAACAGTACATAAAAATCAAATGAAGTAACCCCTTTATTTTTTTTTAAAACTCAGAGTACAGCTAACCGTAGGAGCATGGGTGTGCCCATTGCTTAGCTATGGTTAAAGTAGCTTAAAAGTATGAAAGGATAACAAGGAAGATATATGCAAATGAAGCAGCACAGTAATAGTGTAGTGGGCAGAGCATGTGCCTAATGAGCAGGCATTCCCAGTTCGAGTCCCACTGCAGCATTTTACATGGCAGAGCACATTACAACCAATATTTTTGTTGCAAAACCCACAAAATAACATATATTTATGAACTGGAGTACTGCATTAATGCACATGTGAAATGTCAGTATCATAAGGAATAAGGCACTAGTAAGCATGTTTAAGCACACATTATCAGTAGTAAGCATATATAAGCACTAGTAAGCATGTTTAAGTGTGTTTGCATGGGGGTAAGCACTGCCTACACAGATTAAGCAAAGGAGAATCTAACTGGGTGTAAGAAACTGTGACCAGAAGTTAGCAGTGCTTACCCCGGCGCAAATCCGCAAAACCCGCTTACAACTGCTTTAAAGTGCCTTAATCACTTTGTATCCAATGGGCCTTGTTCTGCCCAGCAACAAAATAAACAGCCATGCAGGTCTCAAACCCAGGACACTTTACATCATAGTCCCAGTAGCTATCCACCAAGCCATCACAGAAGCACAGAAGAATGAGGTAGTAGTAAACATGTCCTCACCATAGTATAAACAAACTGAACCTGTGAAAGGCATCAGTATCCAGTCATATGTGCCATAACTGACTACATAACATAAATATGTGAAATGGAATACAGCAGTAAGGCCAGAAGTGAGGTGTACTTGTAATAGAGTGTCGAAGTCCCCAATAAAACACAAGGACCACACAGAGTGTACATACACATCAATCAGGGACACTAAGCATACATATAAGGTGTAATGAATAATAAACCTAAAATAAGGCACACATGGAGCTTAGCAAAACAGACAACTGCTTTAATGAACAAGCACAAAAACAATCCACAGCAAGCTAAATCACAGCAGCACAGCAAACGAAATTGCAGAGCACAAGCAACAGCACAATAACGCTGTAAAGTTAATCCACATACATTTTCGTCACAGTAACTTCATCAGATACCTAACCTCTCTTCCTTTGATGAATAAATAAACTAATCTAATTCAAATGAACTAATGAGTGAACAAATTCAATTACACATGCAAAATGCATTGAAACACGTGAACCTTAAAGGTGAATGAATCTAAAAGTTAAAACCAAAAGTATGATGAAATAGCACCATCTTGTGGAAATTAAATTAAATGCATGTTTTTCTTCTTAAAAAATAAATACATATATTATTATTAAAATAAATCCCAAAATGCTTACATATATAATATATAAAATTATTTACAAATATAAATATTATAATAATAACAACATACTATAATTTAGCAGATCTCAATTTCAGCACAGGTTTCAAGGATAACATTTCATTTAAACCAGGGGCAGAACTTGCATC